>NC_143416.1:5995000-6302416 GCF_059467195.1 Physcomitrium patens | reverse complement strand
TACCCATATTGTCCATTTTTCACTTTCTTCACATCTGACACAATAGTGATAACTAAATATCCTTGCAGCCGCCTCTATGCCTTATACCATAATTAGGTCCCTCCTGAGTCCATTTGAAGTCCCTTCCCCTCAAATGAAATAAAACTTGTCCAGGGTTTTACATATTATATAACCGTAAACGATTCCCATTAATGCGGGTACTGAAACGATGGCCCGTGAAATCCTCCAATTGAACAGACTCATTGGAAAATCCTTCAATTATGCGATATGGCCCATGCCAGCGAACTTGAAATTTTCCCGGAAAAAGATTGAATCGACTGTCATTCAGCAATACCAAATCATTGGACATAAAACACTTCGACCGCAGTTTACTATCATAGTAACTCTTCCTCCATTTTTGAGTGGCTTCCATGTGGAATAGAGCGGCAGCCCGTATTTCATCCAATTCCTCCAATTTCATCAACTAAGTATATCATACCCAACGCCTCTCGTTCAGTAGTAGTATAGTTGCGTTCGACGGCCACCAATTATCGATTGGCATAATATATGGGATGATCTAATCTCTTATCATCCTTTTGGCTTAACATCGAGTCAATAGCAGCATTGGATGCATTAACATATACATGAAATGGCTGTGTCCAACAAGGAGCCACCAATATTGATGCAGAGACCAATTTTGACTTTAAGACCTTGAAGGCTATGATACACTCCTTGGTCCAGAGGAGACTAGTACCATCGGACGGAGGTTTCTTCAGTAAGTTTGAGTCATCACGCGTTGGAACGTGGCTGGGACGTTATATAATCCAAAAGGCATCATGCGATAAACAAATGTGCCCCAATCCGTAGTAAAGGTTGTCTTGAGCTGGTTTTCTTTTACAATTTGAACTTGATTATACCCGGAGAAACCATCGAGAAACAAATAGCATTCGTGAGTGGCGATGGCGTCCAATATACTATGCATGAATGGTAACGGAAAGTAATCTTTCTTGGTGGCTGCATTAAGTTTTCGAAAATCTTGACAAATTCAGATTTTTTCGTTCTTTTTTGGCACCATCACAATTGGAGAAATCCATTCACTATTTGGTACTGGGTAAATGAAACCCACCGCAAGAAGCTTGTCCAATTCTTCCTTCACGATAAGGAAATATTTAAGATTAAGGCGATGTTGCCTCTGGCGTACCGGTTTAGCGTTTTCTTCCAATATGATACGATGTTCACAGACATCAACGGGGATACCTTGTAGATCATCATAAGTCCAAGCAAAAGCTGATTTATGATGTAAGAAAAAGTCTGTCCAACAGATCAATTCTTGTTCCTTAATACTTTCGTAGACCTTAATTAGTCGAGGTTTGGCTGTGGTCGCTAAGTTAATAGTTTGACATACAGGTTCAGCAACAATACTCTGTTTCAATTCCTGTAGTGATTTAAAGTTACTCGATATGTCCGACATATGCGAAGTAATGAATCCCATCTCGAGGGCACTAACATGGTGCACATCGTACCGAGGTTTCCAGTCAATACTAACATAAGCAGAGTTTTCCGAATCCTTCGGGTATATCAAGTACTCCCCCGGACCTGCACATTGGTACACCACCTCAAGGTGTTGTGCTACCTCCACATTGGCCTCCGTACTCGATACTTCTGTGTCATCCTCGGAGCTAAGCTCTTCATCCGACGTCAATTCAGATACTGGCAACTGAGACTCCCCGTGATAGCGTAATGGGTACATTTGTAATACCATTTTATCTATGCCCTTACCAATTGTCAAAGTACCCCGATCCCAATCGTTCTTGGCCTTTGCTTGATATAGCCAAGGTCGTCCCAATAAAATAGGATATGATAAAGTCGAATGTTGTAAGTAAAAGACAATGTAGTCAATTTCATATGCAATACCTGTAATTATAGTTTGAACACTCCGTAAAATATCCATTGGCTTAACTCGGCTATGATCTGCCATCCGTAATACCAATGTCGTGGAGACTAATTGTTCCAGATCTAAAGCATCCATTGTATCAGCATTTATTAAATTGACGCTGGAACCTCCATCTACCTGGATGCCAGAGATCAGAACACCATCAATCGAAACATCAATGGTTGGTGCGCCTGGATCAGGATTCGAACTAACTTCACAAACTTCCATATTACGATGCCGATGTCTTGTTAGGGATGAATTCAAGGTGGAACGACACTCTGGTGCGACTGTTAGAAGTTGCTTCATAGAAATTGAAGGTCGAATAGCATCCAAATCTCTTAAATGTCGTAGAGTTTTATATTTAGAATAATTCCCAATGCCCTCTTCCGTTTCATGGGTTTGAGTTTAACTTTGTGAGGTAAATTATTTTGCCGCCCTGGACTTGGAATTGGAACAGCAGCTTGAGCTTCCTTGGGACTACCTTTCCTAAGGAAATCTTTCAACAGGTATGATGCTTCTTGGAACTGCGGTGGAAACAGACCGGCTCAAGACAGAACTGAAGACTCCGTAATTGGGACCTCATTAGGCTTCGCAACCAAATGAGGGCTCAAGACTTTTCTAATGTCAAGATCTGAATGGAATGGATCCATAATTGGGTGTGATTGGTCCTTCCCTTTTTGTTGACTCCTAGTATGAACGGTATGGACACATTCTATCCGATTTACTGGAGAGTCTTGAGGACCTCAATTTAACCCCTCCATTTTTCCTGGACTCTGGATCTGCTGATCTCGATTATTGAAATTGAATGGAGCATTACATTGCTGATACGTATGCCCTGACTGCTTGCAATTCCTACAAACTAGCGTATAATCATCACTGGCTCTTGGATTGGGACATTCATTGGCATAATAATCAATCTGTCTACAACGGAAACAACGCAATGGCCTTTTTGTACCCCCATTAGGCATATTGGGTGTCTCCACCGGTATATACCTACTAGATTTGTTCCATGTAGGTTGAGAAAATGATCTTGGTTGTCTCGGTTGTACTTGGTTTAATGGCATCGATGGAGCATATGGCTGATACCCATGCTGCTCCTTACCATAGTTCTGAGGATTTGATACAAATCTCTAATTATAAGTAGAATTTTGAAAATGATTGACTACTCGATTTTGTCGGTTAGATCGATTTCCATGCCATCCAAACGTATTTTCTGTTTGAACTTGATTGACATCCCATGGAGTTGGTGGAATCATACTCGGATTACTGAATTGTTGTTGTCTTTGCAAATTCCAACAATTAGCGGTTAAGGGCTTGCCTCCACAAAATGTACATTTACCCAACACTTGTGAAGGTGACGGGCATTCTGTTACCAAATAACCGTGGCCCTAACAATTACTACATAATACATTGGTCTTAGTATTGGTTGGCTTTTGCCTCTTTTCCTTATCTTTGGCCATATTAACGGCCATTTCTTCCATTTTCTTTGTCAAGTTCAATAACAAAGCTTCATTGGAATCTTTTGAAGCTGGTATTATTTGTTTTTCTGCCAAAGTTGACTCTTGTGTTTGATATGGAAAATATGGAGCATACGCTGTTGTGACTTGCGGTAGTAAAGCTTGCAATGGGGTAACATTAACTTGCCCCTAAGTATTGGCACTTAAATGGGCCACTGTTTCGATCATCTGTAGATAACTACCCATTGATTCGTTCAAAGCCGGATATTGATAATTGCTTTGAATTGGTATCATCGTGACACTCGCAGTTAAAAATTGATCATAATGGCATTCCTCCCAAACCTTGGCTCTATCAAGGGATGCAGATACCGTAATTGGTTGAGCTTCTTTTACAAATATTTTTAGCTCTGGTGGATGCAAACCATTTATTAATATAGATAATATAAATGCCTCCGATATTTGGTGGTTCGGCTACTTACTAAGTGTATCAGCCACTCGGCCATAATACGATTCCACAGCCTCTCCTAGGATCATTTTGCTATTCATTAACCTTCCTCGAAGACAGTCTTCAAAACCAATTAGTCGAAAATGGGTCAAAAATGCATTCTTCAATGCTTCCTAGTTCGAAAATTGACCAACTGGTTGACGGTTATACCATTAAAATGCCGTATCCTTTAAGGTTGCTGGCAACCATCGTAACCAAATATCCTCGGTTCTCCCATTATTGGCAACACATGCTGTCAAAAATTGCAACAAATGTTGATCTAGATCCGCACCCGAAAAGCTCCTAAAGATAGGTAATGGAGCCACGCTAGTTGTGCGATCACTCACAGTACCCATTTGTACTGCTATGGAAATCGCTAGACCTTCCATCGTCATTGAATTTGACAATGTGACACTTAATCATTTATTAATATAGTCTGCGTCTCTTCTAAATATATTTTTCGAACTTTCCATCGTACTCAATTTGCTATTATTATCCTTGAATAAGTTTATTGGTTGAATAAGAGGTGAGAATGACGAATTTTGAAACACACTGAATTGGCCCTTATTGACTAATAATTTATGCCACTCTATGGAACCAGTTTTGACGGAATCGGTAGTTTCCGCTATTGGAAACGTATCTAATAGAGTACCCAACTCTTCTGTGATTCCCCCACTCTTAGTTAATGGTCTCAGAAGAAACCCTGGCCTATTGACCAAATTTTCCGCAAGTGCTCTTGGCAATTTCTCTAACGGTATATACTTCTGAAATATTAGATGTCGATTAGCTTCTGGGTATGCTCGAATATGACGACAGGCATGCAACCATGGCTTAATCCAGCTTTGTCTATGATTCTTTTTTAACTTTCTTTGTTGCTCGTTTCGCAACAAATTTCTTGCTTGCGATCTCTCTATTCTTTCTCTTGACTGTCGTATTTTCTTTACTGTTAAGTTTTCATTCTTAATAACCATACTCTTTCATTATATTCTTCTGCAACTGCTACCTATTTCCCATCTACTTCAACCAGCAGTTAATACCTAACACTCCATGCTATTATCAATTTCCATAGCAGCGGTGCCAAAATGTGATTGTCATTTTACTTACTCTAATTAATCTAATCAGTGTAAATCTGTGTAGGGGAATTCGAACACAGGGAAAGAATACCGTATGAGCTTACACGTTAGGGTCACACAATTAACTGTATTCTGCACTACTTAAAATACCCAGAAAACACTACAATGCTTTTCACTTCCTAATAATACTCCACCATCACTGATAACAATAACGTGTAATCCCACACTATCCTAAATGACAGGACATAATCATACTATAATCCAAACTCTGGAGTTCTTCACCATTAATTGCCTTCACATTACAGTGTTTCACACAAACACAGACTCATTCTCTCTGCTGAACCACAATCAGATTTCAGCATTCAATCTTTCTTCTTTCGATTTAATAACAATCATACTTCTATTCCATAATTCACTTTCACAATATTCAGAAACTCTTAATCTTCTTATTCAAAGAAAATAACAAACAAAAGAAAAGAGGTAGCACCAAGCTTACCCCGGCTCACACTATCACAGTCTGGCCCTTACTTCCTCTCTCCCATCCTCCTTATGCTACCACGAGATACCAACTGCTACATCTCTAATGAAAACTACTTTTCCTAACTATTCATCCATTTTACCTACTGAACTACCTTTTCAACAGTCATCTATCCCTGTTTACACTATAAACTAAGTATCTACAATTTAGCAAATAACTACTTATTCTACAAACATGTATTATAATTTGATGTGGTGGTTGAGGTGTTTTGGCTCTTTGATCATTATGTATGGTCATATATAGTTCTTCATTCTACTTTGATAAAGTCTTTGTCCTGATCCTCAATGCTTCAAGAGCATTAATAATAGAATCTAATTTGATCTCTTTAGAATTTATCATATTGACTTTTTTACCTTCTGCCATAGAAAATCAGAGTAGCATACACCTTCAAAGGAAAAAAAAGTGATCTATGCTATATAAAAGAAAATCAAAAGAAAATTAAAACAAAAAAATAATATTAGTCTAGGGGAAGATAATTCGCAACCTCTAGAATGCTATAATACTTTCAAGAAGAGGGATAATCCATTCTCTATCAAGAAAAACCAAGCTTTTAATATTCTTTTATGGCATTCTCAACAAACTATTAGCGACTGTATACAAGACAAGGATTCAAGACTAAGAAATAGAATTAACTTGATATTAAAATAAGAACTGGATATGAGATAAGAAGGTCTTGGTAAGACCACAAGAAGTGAGTTGTCAAGATTGAGGATCACCTCAGTCTTGAATCCTTTATATATTAGGTCGTAGGAAGCTTCTTGAAAAGTTTCTATGAAGCTTAGGAACAAAGTAAGCCTAAGATCCTTCTTTGACTACTTTCTAAATCATCCAAAGCCTCCTAGAACCTTCTAAGATTTCCTATGACCTTCTATAACTTTCTTAGAATCTAATAGAACCTTTTAGAATCTTTTAAAACCTTCTAGTACCTCTTAGAATCTTCTGGAGCCTTCTTAGATCCTATTGGAACCTTTTGGAACCTTCTAGCACCTTCTAAAATCTTTGGAAACCTACTTTAGTTGTATGTTTATAATAGATAGTTACTTGAATTAATTACAAAAGATATCTACTAATTTATTTTGATTTTGTCTACTAATGCCTAAAGCTTGCAGTACTTTCTTATTATTTTTGAAATTATAAATTTTTTGAAGAATTCATTTTCTATCTCTTTTAAGGAGACAACTGAATTTTGGACCTCAAAATCATATGTTCAATTATTTGTTGTATTTTCCATAGTTGTAACAAAAAGATATTTAAATTTCATTAGATTAGTAAACTTATTTGATTTTGGCAACATTTTTGAAACACTACATGTATTGATCTATATCATTGCTTATACAAAAAACAAGATATGGAGTCACTTTTTGTAACTTATTAAATAGTATAGCTATTGCTATTGTAACTAATTTGATAATCAATAGTATTATTGTTGCCACCATTAGAATGTGGTTTTTGGTTGTAATCAATACACAACAAGTTGTGGTATTATAATCATAGAAGTCTTTTTTAGTACTATTGTACTTTGATATTATGACCTCATTATAAAATCATGTATGCTTGCATCCATTTTTATATTTTTAATGTTCATGGCCAAAGCTTGATGCTTAATTTATTTTAGAATTTTCTTAGCTGATTTTTCATCTTCTTTCAAACTTTCTTTGCATGCTTCTATATGATTGACAAGTAGTTTTTATTTACTATCTTTTCTTATAAAAATATTCTATTTTTGAGCCATGTCACCCAATACTAGCTATTTATTTAGCCTTATTTTTAAGTAGATAGCCTTATTTGACATATATAAAATCTTTTATCACAAATTAGATGACGATTTCTAGTATAGTTGCCAAAATATTTGTCCTCAAGTGGTAATAGTTAGAAATGCTTCATTGGATAATACAAATTGATAGAATGGTTTATTAATACATCTAAAGAATCATATACTGCCTTTGAACAAATATGAGACACTATCTTGGATATACATACATATTTTAGTAAATATCCATATGATGTAGTTGAAGTAGGTTAAAATAGATAAGATTAGGTTAATTTTATAATACCTTCTAGAGAAGCTTTCTAAGAGCTTGATAGACACTGCTTAAGTTCTATATGTATTTGTAGTTGATTGATAGATTAGAAACTTGGTCAATAAATTAACCACGTATTGATAGCTTACAAAATAAGATAACTATGTGAGATATATATAAAAAACTTGTCTTATAAGTTAAGATACATGTCTTAGAATTTCAATATGATTTGAAGGTTCAATAGGACATTTCTACATTATCGTACTATAGTTGTTTAAAATATATAAAAATTAATTAAAACATATATTATATTTGTAAGTCTTGATGTGAATTAGAGTGGTTAGTAAGTAAATTTAAAGAGAGTTGATTTAAGAATATTTATTTGGAGGTTTATCTATTTTGATTATAGTATTTATATTATATAGGATTTAGATATTTAGTATAAAGCTTAAGAGAAGGTTAGAATCTAAAGATGAAAGTCTAAACCATTAAGAGGTTTATTGGGTAGGATGAAAGCAAGGTATGGTTGGATGAAGGCATTGGATGAAAATCTTCATCCCTATTGGTTAAATGTCATGCCTAATAGGCTTCAAAGAGGCTGCTTGAGGCCTTATTAGGAATTAAAGTTTTTCTTTCAAGGTCATTTGAGCTTTAGAGGCTAAAATTAGTAAGTTTGAATTTTCGGATATGGTTTGGGTATAAATTTTGTGTGATTTGGAGTTATTATGAAGAAATTATAAGTATTCAAAGTTAAGGTGTCAATTTCATATCTACTATTACTCTTTGGATCATAACATACATTTATGGAGAGCATCAAAGGATTGACAATTAAGATTGGAGAGAACACTTTTTTGGCTACACTTTTCAAACATTATTTGATGAATTCTAAGTTTAGATGAAGGAGATATAAGGCGTTGAAAATAGCATATGTAATTCAAAGATAATAAGTGACTTGTTTTATTAATAATAATGATTGGAGCCATATCTTGAGTTTTTGGACGAATTTTTAGCTCAAAATTTCTATAAGTATGTATTATTAGGTTAAAAAGCTATATATCAAATTTTCATGGTATTTTAGTATTTAGTTTGTGAGATATAAAGAAAATTGTATGTAAGTATATGTAAGCAAGGATTTGAAGCTATTGTTAGGATTTTGGCAATATTTCAAGATTTGTAATGAATTTTTAGTTGAAATTTGATTTGATAGTTGTTGAAAGTATATCAGTACTTTATTAAAATTTTAGTTTGTTTGGATGGTTAGATCGTGAGATATGAAGTGTTGAAGTTTGAAAAAAAAAAATTCTATAAGAATATATAAGGTTTTAAGATATTTTATCATATATTTAGATTTTTTTTTTGTACTTAGGCTTATGTTTTGATATAATTGCCTCAAAAGAAGAAATTATATATATAAACTTAGAACTTTAATATCTTAGACTTGATTGAGCATTTAGTGGCAACCAAAAGCCCAGCGCTTTCTTGAGGCAAACTCTCTCCACCCGACGACATAGTTCTTAGTTAAGAGTATATATAGAGGCAAGAGTAGAATCTTCTTTATTCTTGTCAATGCCTTTTTAATCCATAGTCTTGTTTCAAGACTTATTAGTCTTCTTATATTTAAGAATAGCCATTCTAGTTTAATATTATATCATCTTTGAATGACTTTCTAGTTCTTTTCAGTATCACAAGAGTGTAAGGAAAGATTTTTTTTTCAAGATTCATATCTTTTATAGTTTGACAAGAGTGATAACTTATTATTTTTATCTTATTTTAAAAGTGAATAGATTATCTCACTTCTATTGTTGTATTTTGAAGGTTGTGGACTATCTACTTTTATTAAAACAATCTTATTTTTTAACACTGATCTTTTCCTAAAAGATAAAGGATTATCCTTCTTTGTTTAAATTTTCATTTGATATTAGAAGTTGCAGATTATCCTCTTCTAATTTAACATTTTGAATTTTTTTGAGTTGTTTATAGAAGAAAAGATTATGGATGCTACTTTCAACAAAAGTGAGAATAGATTTGAAATTAATGTAGATCTTTATGAGTTTATTAATATTCTAAGAGTAGAAATTTAATGTATTTCTAATATGAATCATGGAAGTACTATTCCTACTCTTACGCAAGAAGTTTAGAGTCCACATCAAAAAGTTGTGAAGTTGGAGGAAGTAAGTAGATTGATTTCACAACCAAATCCAAGAAATTTTATTACTACAAGTATAACAAGGATAAGGATTAATATACTTGAGAATTTTGATGGAACAAGATCAAAATTTCAAAGATTTCTACAACAAGTCAAGTTCTATCTAAGATTACATCTCTTCTAATATCTTAATGGATTTATACAAGTTGGATTCATAGGCATATTTCTATTAATAAGTATTCTTTCTTGATTTGCATATTTAATAGAAAAATATTTACGACTCTTTTATGATTTGAATTTATTTTTAGAAGTATTTACGACCACATTTAGAGAAAGTGATCAAAAAAAGTAGCAGAGATCAAGCTCTTACTTTTACAATAAGAATCACAATGAGTCACTATATATATTGATGAATTCCAAAACCCCGCTTGTAGCATGGAATGGAATGACAAAGCCCTTATCAATCAATTTTGATATGGATTGAAGGATAATATCAAAGATTAATTATTTACAATACCAAAGGTAAAATCTCTCAAATAATTTATTACTTAAGCCATTACATGTAATAATTGAATATTTCAGAGATGTCAAGAATAAAGACTTGGTTGAAGAGGAACAAATCAAATAATGACAATAGCTTCCAAGTTTTTAAAAACTTATTCATCAAGGCCAAAACCAATACAAATTGATATGGTATATTTTAAATTCCTCATGGAACAAAAAAAGTCTCAAAAATATTAAGAAGGTTTATATTTATATTGTAAAAAAGCTAAACATACTACTTAATATTGTCCAAAGAAATGATGTAACCACAAAATGAGAAGTATGGTTGCCAAAGAAGACAATGTATCAAAAAACAAGTTTCTTTACTTACAATAGGCACCATGTGGCTGGAATCTTGCATAATTCTTAGTAAAGGTCATATTTTCTTCTCAAATCCTTTACCTTATTTTATAATAAAAGTTTATTTAGGACCAAAAAATCACAAAGTCTTAGCTTTGTTAGATTCAAGAGCCTTAACATGTTTTATAGATAAAGATTTTGTCAAAAAATATAAAATATTGTTAATCAAAAATCACATATTAGTAGCTTTTAAAACAAGATAATTATGTGGCATACATATAGAAAACTTGCTCTATAAGTTAAGATATATGTCTTATAAAGTCAAAATATTTTAAAGGTCCTATAAGACATCGCCACGTAGTTCTTAGTTAAGAGTATATATGGAACCAAGAAAGAAGTATTTTTAATTCTTTTCAATGCCTTTCTAATCCTTAGTTTTATTTCATGACTTTTTGATTTTTTGTTTTTAGCAATAGCCATTCTAATTCAATACTATATCATATTTGAGTGACTTTCAAATTCTTTTAAGTAATATAAGAGTATACTGAAGATTTTTTCCTTTGAGAATCATATCCTTAAAAAATACTTTACAAAATCATAACTATACTCAATATGTACTAATTTCAATAAAACCAAGGATTCTTTTATTTTTTATGCAAAGCAATCTATAGTCATATATGCAAATTGAATAATTACAAGACTTGGTGAAAACTGGCACTCAACATGCCACTACATAGACAACCATTGTCCCAATTCAAGAGAGCATCAAAATTCTTTGATTGTTCTTTATGACCCTATGAATTTCTTAACCACCACTTAATATTCTATTTTTATTGTAGTGCTACTACTGATTATCTTAGTAGCTTTTACCATCACAACTTTGTAAAATCTAGTATTGTTTTGTAAGGATGCTAACACTTTGTAATTTTTAATTGCACCACCTTGCTTGGAACATTTGTTGACATCATCCCATCCCATCACAGTTCTAACATTGTCACAACTTGAGCTTGGTGTATTCAACTCCTCCAATTTGAAATGAAAATAGGGTTTTAGTTTTGACTATATCCCACATGTTCTTGCACCTTTGTAACATCTTCATCTTTGATTTCCATGTGTGCTGTAACTTGCTCCTCCTTATATAGTTAGTTCCTTTCTCCTAAATGGGCATTCTAACTTTCAGCATCCAAGTTGATTGTAGTTGATCTGCTCGAGATACTCCTTACTCCTCTCCCGAATGTTGTTTCACAGTGGGAGTATTACTCACCAGGTTCACTCAACAATCTTGCTCATCTGAAAGCACATTACATTGACTGTTCTCTTATGAGTAAGAAAATATCAGCTAACGCTTTGATACCATGATAAAACTAAGGGAGATTCACAGAACACCAACAATGCAATCAACAGTACATTCTATTTTGCTTCCATGATTAATGTCTCTACTGTTCGAGCTAAAGTACAGATTAGCAGCGGCTAATCAAATTCTCAGTTGTTCTAAATTAGGATTAGGGTTACATCTGGAAGACTAAGCTTTGCACACGATATCTCAAGACACGATGTTTGTTGTTATCTCAAGACACGATGTCTCGTTGTTGTTATCTCAAGACACGATGAAACAGTAATTCTTTTGTCCAAAGTGTTGAATGTTCTGGAACAGAACGTGGATGAGTACGTTCCTTTTCTTCTTTTGCGTGGCACATGGATGAATACGTTTCATTTCAACATATACCTACTCCAGTCTCTCATGAAAGGGAAAAATCCGACCATATATTAAATCGTGTCAGGTGTTCGGAGTCACCACAAACACCTCAAATTACCCAAGGGTTACAATTTATTCAGAAATATCACACGTTCGATCGACGTTTTTATCCAGTTCACTATGGTGAGTATTGTTCCTATGCATGACTGAAACTCATGCAGATCGGCTTCTGTGTTTACAAGGCGAAGAAGGTCACGGGTCGCCCATTCACATTTTGCAGTGGGCGAGCATTGTCAACCTGCGATCACAACGCAAACGCACTTGTGACATGAGCTACCGTGATATTGACTCACCCATTTTCGAATAAAACCAACAACTCTAAATTCTTCATTTTTCAAGTTGCAAATTCCGATTCCCTGACGTCTCAATTCTATCAGTTGCGGCACGTACCGGAATGGCTGCTCGCAGTTGGTTGAATTGCGCAGGTGAGAATGTCGCAAGCTGCGAACACAAACCCACCCACATTAGTAACATTAGTCATCACCCAAAGCGTGTCACGTGCAGGCGACTTTTCTCTACATATCAGCACTGCTAGCTAAGTTTCTACCGCCAAGTCGATTCGTCAGTAAATAAAAAGAAAAAAGAAACAGCCGCTCGAAAATTACAACCGTAGAACTTTTTACGCTTTAGATCATGTTCCTTGACTGTGTGCATTGGAGCCTGCGTTATGACTAGCTGTGTTGGAGGTTTGGGGAACACCTTCCCACACCTTAGCAACCAGATCAACCTGGGGGAGGGTGACAGATGGAACGCTCGGAGTCAAAATGGGACGACAAGAGGCTGGCTTACCTTTGCGATGACTGCCCAGTTAACGCCCTCTGTGCAGGGAGGGGTGGTGAGAGAGCCGTTGTAGCGGTAGTAGGCACCCTTGATTTCCTTGAAAGGCAGCTGAATTCTGATGGTTGTCCTGGTTGTCACTGGTTGAGTAACTGGTGGCAACTGGGGGAAGAACTGCACAGCAACCAACGTGGCATGAAGCCATGGGTAGGCAAAAGCAGGCACTCCCTGTTCTACCTATTGGTTGAGCACTGTACATACAGGGGATCCTTGACCCTCGAGTCCGTGGATGTTGTGTCTAGGTCATGGCGAAGGCCGTCAACGCATGCAAATGATGAGGGAGCTGGAACAGAGATTCGACATGGGGTGCGTGAGGTGGCGAGGTGGATTGAGTTCATTCCCTACCTGAGCCAGGAAGCTATTGGTGTCATCAGCCTCTTCCAAGGTGAAGCGCACAGCAATTACTGTCGTGCGTTGTGGAGTTACATTAATGGATGTGTGCACTAGGTGGAGCTCCATCTCTTGCCTGGAAGGAACAATTGAAAACCATTAGTAGCAGTGGATGCTCTTCTTTGTTCCCGTTCCCTTGCCTTTCCAAAACGAAGGTGATGAGGGTCAAGGTGTGCAATTGGTAGTGCGTACCTGATGCCAAAAACCGTGTGTTCGCTCGGAATGTGGAAGTGGAAGTGGCGGAGGAAGTAAGTGATGCCACCGACTGTGATTGTACCAGCATTTAACGGGGATACTATTTCCACCTGGACAGAAGCACACACAACCACAGGTTGATGAGCTTGGAAGCCGAAAATATAAGCTTCGTGAATAAGGTGGACGTCAGGCTTGGCCCACTGGACAGGGGTGTAAGTGACAAACGGAATGCTGCAAATACGGCAACCAAGCGACTGGCATCACAGTGCAATGGCGTTCAGGAGGACTGTTGAAGACGATGATTCAGCGCGCTAACCGATGCATGCAGCAAAAGTGAGGGAATCGTCAGGGTTCATGACAAACCGTTGGGGTTTTCCCGTCGGTGAATATCTCAGCTGTGACAATCGCTTGGGTGTATGACCTGGTCAAATCGCCGTTGATCCTGGGGATGAGGTTGTTTGGAACGATGTTAATTGGCGATTGAAGTAGTCCAGTCCCGCACGTCTGGGAGCATGGAAGGTTGCCCCAGTCGGTTGTGCCTAGGTTGTAATTGTAAGCTGCGCGTTGGAAACAAATTTAGTCAGCAACAACGTGACTTACATCAAGATCAGGAAAGAACAAAGGCAGTGAGTCTCATTCACAGCACTGGTCAACATCATATGAACCGCAGGAACCATATGAACTCCCGAACGCGTCACGGAGGAGGCAGCTCCATAACTGGAGATGGATGCCTCATGGAATACATGCAACGAAAGACGGACACACGACGAGGTTTGAACCGCCTGTGCACGATCACATGCAACAGAAACGAACTCGTATGACCGAAGTACTGTAAATTCCCACATGAGCATGCCAATCGGCTTCTCAACAGGAAACTCCTACAGTCTCCTACATGACCCAGAACTCCGAACACTGTCATATCGGCAGCTGAGTAGGGCGAAAGTGAGCTCACAAACTGCACAGGTCAAGCAATTGGGGTTGACAGGAGGGCAGGTTTGCGCAGACACAGTCCCAGGGAAACTGAGGCAGCAGAGCAGAACCCATGTCACCAGCAGGCAAGCCCCGGTCAAGCCAGCAGCAGCGGCACTCTTCATGATGCAAAGAAGCGGCGATGCCACAGTAGAAAATCCAACACTGTTGTTGCACCGCAGGTGGCTGCGTCGATGAGAGCGAGCTGAAGCCGGAGCAAGAGTGCTAGTGTAATCGTGTGCCTTGTCCAGCTTCTCCCTGGCCCCTTTGTAGCAGTGCATGGGGACTGGGTTGTTTTTATTTTATTATTATTTTTTAAATATGGTAATATATTGAGCATGCGTGATTCGTCGTCCCTTACCATGTCTGCACAGTACATGGAAACCAGGACGAGGCTGAGCTCACGGCGCCATTCCAGATTGAATTTGTTTCCACTTTGCTTTTCCTTGCCAACTCTCCATTTGCATTACCATGCTGTGAACCATCAGTCTACGTGACACCCACCAGAATCCCAACTTCTGTCTACTTTAGATGAGTGAATTCAATGTCTTGTTATTTTCTGTTTTATTGTTAGTACTTAAGTTTGGTTTCCTGTTCGGGTGGGCGGGTGGTATCTTTTGGATCGTATTCAAGTCTTTCGCAAATTGAAGTGAAAAGTGTGTTTCTAGCCTGTAGCACCATTTGTTGTGACTATAGCATGTTGAAGTAAGTGGGTTACTTTTTAAAAGGTGAATCGTATGTTCCGGTTTGTTGTGAATTTAATGATAAATTACTGTAATACAATATTCTTTGTTTTACGGTTAGCGTCCTTTGGATATGTGTAGAATATGTAATCGGATATTAAAATAGTAATATGTGGACTCGAAATTTGTCAATCATGCAGCAATGTTTAGTTATGAGGTAGAAACGCTTCAAATGATAATAATAGGGCGAGTGTTTACCTTCTTAAAATATTTTCATGGAACTGAATGCAGATTGATAAATACAGCTTTGCCATTATTTTCTGTCCCAAAATTAATTAATGTGGATGTTTATGTTCATAAACGTTTATTGAACATTCCAGTTCTTTCCCACATTTTAATTAATATTTTTTTTTTTATATTTTCATTATATTTGACTGCTTTCAGACAACACGTTAAAACATGAACTGTTACATATATCTCCAGCTGTCCCTAATATTAGTGTTCTAAAACACACATTTTCAGATTTCATGCTTTTATTTGCAAACATAGTTTTCAATATGTTTGCGCCATTCTCAAAGCAGGAAGGTCTCTACTTCAAATCATATCAAAGCTATGATATTACTGTCATAAAGTCATGAGATTTACATTATTTTCCTCCAACGTGTGTTAGAACTTTGGAATTTCAATTTACAAAATTAACATTTCCTCCATCCAACTTTCTTTGTATAATCATCATTTATCCATCCAACTTTCTTTGTATAATTATCATTTATCCTATAAGTACACACTTATTTTGTATAAAGTTTCCAACTTTTCCTAAATGTTCTTTTTTTCATAAAACTTTAGTTCATTTAATGTAAAGAAATTAAACATGTTATGTATATATATCAAATTTAGTACAAGACTGGTCAAATCCGTCGTTTGGGATATCCACGTTCATCCATGTCAGCCTTGTCTGCGGAGCTGGAAGCATTTAGTCAGAATTCATGAATCAATACTTCAACACAACAGGATTCAATGAATCTTTCAATGAAAGTAAAATGAGAGCAATGAAGAAGGATCAAGGAATTAGGGTTCAAGGAACCACGTGCCATGTCTTCTTGAGCTTTTACGGATTTTCCGACAAAGCAACTAAGCAAATATCAATGTGTTCAAATATTCTTAGGCTGCAAATACAAAAAAAACATTAAAATAAAATTTAAACAAAGTCATGTGCTAAACCACAAAGTAGACTTTTTTTTTACCATCTATTAGTGATAATTAAATATATAAAAAAAAATAATAATAATAAAAACTTATATATCATACAAATCACTTACAAAGTAATTTTCAAAATTGATTTTGTCTCTATCAATAAGACAATAAAATATATCTCTTTTATCTTCAATCTTCAAGATATTTGCTACTATCTTCTTCTTCCAAATCTCATAGTTCAACTTCTTGAGGTATATTTCTTCCAAAAACTGTGTACAAAGATGTATCAAAGAATTTATTGTAGCATAACCAAGAAGAAGGTTACATATAGTTATTAAGATTAACTTTAGTATCTTTTATATTATTGATCTTATTATCAAACTCTTGCATTCTTTTTGGCAAGTTTTTCATCAAATCTAATATTCACATCAATAATTTAATTATATCTACAAGCTAAAATTTAAAATTATCGTGACTTTTTTAATAGTAAAAATTAAATATGTAAGAAAATCAATAAAAATCATAGGTATAGACCTATAGAAGAAGTACTATAGAATCAATATGTACTAAATTCTACCTAAATACTTAGTATAGAGATGTAGAATAAGATACTTCAAAGATGAGAAAAAAATACAAATAAAAAACAAAAACATTCAATGAAAAAAATGACGATTTGCTTACAATTTAGTAAAGACATAGGATATTCGTAGATTGGCCATCAAAAAAAGTTTAGATAGATAATGTCACGTTAATCCACAAGACTCATAGAAGATCAAGGAATAAGTTAACAACCTTGAATATACTAGAAATCACTATTAGCACTTAATCAAATAAACATATATTTCTTAAAGTAAAAAAAAATAGATAAGAATAATAATAACATGATATTCATAGGAAATATTTCTAAGCATAATGATCAAATAAATATATAAGCTTATAAAGCCAATACAACTTTAAAATTTGTGTATATCATAAATTAGGTTGCTACTTATATAAAGCATCATGTACATTGCATTTTTTATAAAAATCACAATGACTATGACAAAAGCAGCAAGTAAAGGATAAGAATATTAATACTATGAGATTATAGCCACCTATTTAGATACACAAATCTTTTCATGTTGTATAACAAACACATCTACATCCTATACTGAAATTATTTTTATTTTTGATTTGAAGTTCTTTTCTTCACAACTTAGTTATGTGTTTCAATGCCATTTTTTTACCTTCACTTCCAAATGCTCTCACTTTTATCTATCTCACAACATCAACTATATGCTTGCCTATCCTCACACACCCTTCAATATGCACCCATATAACCTTCTTGCAAATACTTTAGAGATGTCTACTAAAATAATGAACCAACAATGAACAAGATAAGATACACAATAAGAACAAGATGAAGGATGTGGCAAGAAGATTATTTTGACATATGTCTCTTACTTCTTTTAAGATTAAAAATAAAGATTCCATAAAGAAGGCAAGATAAACAAAAGGAAATTATAATTGTAACCATGATAAAAAAAATATATGGTAATTATGATGAATATGGTTGATTTTTATTAGTTATATATTTAATAATAAAAAAATCTAAAAGTTATTTTTACATAATGATTAAAATAAATTAATAAATTTAACAAAAAAATTGATTTATTTAATATTCTTTCAATATCAACAATTTTTGATGATAAAGTTGAAATCTAAACCAATTTACGGACATCAAACAAGTCATTTCTAAAAAAAAAATTATACATCTAAATTTATATTCCTAGTACCTTAGATATTGTATCAAATCAAATGATTAATAATACAAAAGGTTTATTAATAATGAATATTAAATCATATAAAAATATATAAAAAAATATTTAAAAAAGATTCATTCATATCACATTAAAAGCTACTACAATCAAATTATTGTATTGCTTCAAAAAGACTTGACCTTACTATATGTAATATTTAAAGACATAATAAGTTCACGATAATTTAAAAGAAATAAAACCTTAGTATTTCAAATATATTTTTTATACTTCCTATAGCTTTGAAAAATTATATGTACAAATATTAGGTAATTTCAAGAAAATTGAAGAATAATTTTGATCAATTCCATCTCCAAAAGAATCTTAAGTATTTATACTTGCATTGCCAAAAGAAGTTTTATATCACATACAAAAGGCAAATATATACTAAGTAGAAAGAAACTAGAAATATTACAATTTCATCTTAATTGACCACAAAAAATAAAATATATGATAAAATTGAAGAAGATTTACAAAATATCAATGATGCAATCAAGAATACGTTCTAGTTTACTTCCATGATTAGTGACTTGACTATTCAAGCATAGGTACATATTGGTAGCAACTAATCAAAGTCTTAATTATTTTAAATAAGAATTAAAATAACATCTAAATGACTAAGCTTTGTACATATATTGTTATCTTAAGACGCAATGCAATAAAAAATTCTTTTGTCTAAACTGTTGAATATTTTGAAATTGAATGTAGATGAATATGTATTATTTTAATAATCCTTCTTATATTCAACTTTAGACTTGCAACATATTACAATTCAAGTATAAGTTGACTTATGTCATTGGAGAGTTGTTGATATAAGTTAATAATTTAAAAACAAAAAGTTATTTATTTTTACTGTCAAAAGTACTTATTTAAGATTTTTCTTTGATTTATTAATTTCATAGGATTTTTCATTCTTATGCATAACTTACATTCAATTGAAAGTATTCTTCAAAGAAATATGAATCTTCTTTTTCTTCTTCCATTTTCTTTGCAATCTAATTGCTTATTTAAGTGTTTATTCAATTATTGGACTTCCTAAAATATTTATCAAATGATAACATTACCAAACAACCTTTGACTTCTTTTCAAGGTGAATTTGATGATGGAAGCCATTGCAAATCATGTTTGGCTAGTACTTCACAAGTTCAACATCTAATTTTTCTTTTAATTGAAATCAATTCTCTTTATGTTACTTCTTGAATTGAGACTAGAAATTATACCTCTTTTGATCAATTATAGTCTATACAATGAAAATTATATTTTTTTAAAATAAAATATATTAATATCTATTAATTAAAAAATTAATAATCCTCGTAAGTAATAGAATAATAGGATTAATAAGGTGAATCCTAAAACTATTAGTTTTAAGCATAAAAGTATAAAAAAAAAAATTCTTTAGATCGATATCTTATTTATACTAAAATATATTAGAGCTAAGTTTTTTTAATTTCTAAATAAGGATTTTTTTGTATACCAATTATTTTTTTGAGCCTTTAGAAGCTAAGATTTATAAGTAACTTAGCAAGTATATCAACTTCTTATTAAAAAATAAGAATATAGTTTATTTAAATATTTTTAATTTTGAGCTCTAATTAATCATATCATCTCTAAGTTTGCATACCATCCCAAAAGTGGAGCTTTTGATAGTCAAATATCTACCATAATTGGTATTAGCAAATATTGCAAGTTCCATTTTTCTATCCTTAGAAAAAAATAAGCCATAGTATAAAGTTTCAAATACATATAATAAACTTTTTTTGGCTTCAATAAGGTAAATGACTTTGATTATGCTTTAACATACCTCAATTGCAAATGTATTGAAGAAGTCTTTTCCTTCCTTTTATTGATAACCTAATGTGACTAATCTTATTTTTTTCTTAATGGATTTTTTTTTGTTTATTTTTATTTTAAAGATCCATCTGGCTTAAATGAATTTCTTGCTTGGAGAAAGATTACATATTATTTAAGTTTTGTTTTTTTAATTATTACACTTCATTTGATATTTAAAATTGCTTCTTTGTAATTGATGGATTCTTCATATGCTTTGATGATTAATACATATTAGTCTTTGAAATTACTTGGGAGTCTTCAATTTTGAATTGATCTTGGGATTATTGTAAAATATTCAATATTCAAGCTTTTATACCTTGGTTTTTTTTACATAAGTTAACTATCTATGCCTTATTTTGATGAATTCATGATATTAGGATTTTTAGAAATATATCTTGTTATAAATTAATGGATTGTATTAATAGACTAGTATTTATAAATTCCAATGTTGGTCCTTTTATTCGTGAAGACAAACCATTGATTTTAAATAAAAAATGAATTGAATCATTTTTGGTAGATAAATTTAATTTTTAAATTTCAAAAAGAAAAAATACTAGGTCTCGTGGCATCTTGACTAAAGATAAATGAGTCAATTCTAATTGACTTTGATTGCAAATCTCATTTCTACTTATCATAATTATTTTTTAAAAAGATCAAATATTCTATAAGTTTTATTATTAGAATCATAATCCATAAAGAAATATTTAGAAGTCTTATATTTTTACTTTTTTTTTGTTCTTAATCTAGAATATATAGAAAGACAAGGCAACCAAAGACTTTTTAAAAACTTTATGTTATATTTTTTGTATTGCAATATTTTTTTATTTTGAAAAATCAAGAATATTATATTTTAAAATTAAAACATAAAAATTAATCATACAAAAAAGACAATGCCTATCAAGAAGTAGATGCATGTATTATTCAATTAGAAGTAAATTTAGTAGAATTCAATGATAAAGATATTTGATAGTATTTGGACTTAGGTCTTTTAAACCACATCATAGATAATAAAGTAATTTTTTCAAATCTTAAATAATCTCATAGTCATAGAATTAGATTTATCTAAAGATATAATTATCAAGTTACTAAATTAAGAAATATATCAATTTATATAATTTTTTTGAAATAAAAATCATTAAAGATGACTTTTTTTACTTATAAATATAAAAAATTTGATATCGATGAATTACATAGCAAGTAAGGATTTTAGCTTATAATTTGTTTCAAAATGATGTTATATAAAAAAATACAAAGATAGTTTACTAATGGCTTATACGATATGTGATAAAAGAAATGGATTGTATGTATTAGATACTTAAATAATCATAAATAGTTAAACCATATAAGCCCATATATATACTATGGAACTTCTTCTACGTATTGTAGAACTAAACAACAAATTTTAAATCTAGCATGTTAAATTAGGTAATTTCAATAAATAAAGTATGTATTACATGATCTCAAAAAACATAATGCTTAATATGCTACCCATAAAAATACTCTTAGTTCCCTACAAAACTTATTTTGAGAGTAAACAGAGTCAAAAGAAAATTCTCAATAAATGTATGTAATGATCTATAAATATCTTAAAATAAATATATTTTAATATTTACAATCTATTGAAAATTAAATCTTTGGAAAGAGCTCATTACTTTGTAATATTTACAAATGACTTCTTTCAAAAGATTTGAACTTAGTTTATGAGCTATAAGAGCAAAACATTGAACAAGTTCAAGATATTTAAAGCTAATGTAGAAAATGCCACCAAAAAGAAGATCCAATCTATTTAGTATAATAACAATATTAAATATGTTTTAAAAGAATTTTTAGCTTTTTGCAAAGATTTTTGTATTACCATGTAAATTACAGAAGTTTACAACCTATATCGTAATGATATCGTTGAGAGTTATAATTGATCATTATTAGATATTGTATGTTATTTATTATTTAAAAATAATTATTTATTGTCTTATAGATAGAAGCTGAAAAAACAACCATAGTCATATTAAACTTCTAATCTATAAAAAAATATCCAAACAAAATACCAAATGAATTATTCTTTGCTAAGAAACCTAATATATTCAAACTTTATGTCTTTGGTTCAATAGAATATATTCACATACTATTTGAAAAGAGATCAAAATTAAATTTAAATAGTCTTGAATATATGTTACTTAGCTATGTGTTAGGGACATAGTCTTTAGAACCTTCTAGAAACAAGTTTTTAGAACTTTCTAGAGACAAGTTTCTAGAACTTTCTAGAGACAAGCTTCTAGAACCTTCTAGAAGCAAGTCTCTGGAACCTTCTAGAAGCTTCTTAGTTGGTAGAAGTTGCTTGAGAAGCTTCCTAAATAGAAGTATATATTGGGATCGAGGCTGAAGAGTTCTTCAGTCTCGACAACACATCTCTTCGAGCTCTAGCTCACCTCTTTGGTGTTGTTCTTGTATTCATCTGATTAATCTAGTTCTTGCCAGTTCTTCTTGAACTTCTTGGTAGATATCAAGTCTGTATTCTGTGTCCGTGTCACTATGATGATAAGATAAAAGGGCACTAATATTATGTCTTCAGTAAGTTTTAAATTATTATATCAAGTAATATAAAGATAGTTAAATCTTATAAAATTAATATTAGATTTAATCAAATATTTAAAGAAATAATAATGAAGAGACCAATATTGCCAACTACAAGCTATATACCAACACTATATATGATCTTTCATGAAAAAATTTCCATTTTAGATGCACTGAGCTCATCTCCTATATCATTATTCATAACCAACTTGTAATCTAATATACTTCTATTACTATTATCTATATCATCTTCTACATTATTATGACAATTTTCAAAGTCCATAATTTGATATTTGTAATAAGATCAAAAAACTTCAACTTGATTTGGTAACTTTGCCATCTTCATTGAGATTTTTGCTAGTACTATGGAAGATGGCAAAAATTTGATCTTTAAAGATGCTATACAAAATCTATATTAGAATATTGCAATTAAATCCAAATACAATTAAATCTAATAAAATCACACTTAAAACTTAATAGAATTAACTTTAAAAAAAACTCTTATAATTTTACAATAGATTTTATAATTAAAATTAAAGATAAATATTGAAGCTGTCTACTATAAAGCTTGATTAATTGCTCGCAAATTCTAATAAAAACATTGCATTGATTATTAAGAAATTTTAGTACCTATTTTCAGATAGGAATCAATTTAAATAATAGTTAGTACTATAGCTTACAAAAATTGATAAAATCCATCAAATAGATGCCTAACAAGTTTCTTAAATAACCATTTAGATGAAGAGGTTTGTTTTGAATAATCAAAAGGATTTTTTATACCAAGATACAAACATAAGATATGTCATCTTTATTACACACTCTACAAGCTCAAATAAAGCTCGAGAGTCTAATATGCTTATATGAACCACTACCTTTGTAGCTGAGGTATACATAAGGCCAATATTATCCTAATATCTATTATTAATATAGTCATAGTAGCACTATGATTTTTTTATATTAATAATATTCAAAATATTTTATCTCTTTTTAAAAATCATTAATTAATATTCAACAAAGTGATCTCAAACAACAGCCAACTTCCTTTCTTTTACTAAAGACAACAAAGATTGTGCTATATGGCTTATAAAGGCCAATATGGCCATGGAGCAATATATACATGGTATAGTAGGTTGTACTTCAAATAATTTCATTTTATGTGGTATAATTAAGGACCAAAAATGTACCATAAACCAATACAAAAATATCATCTATGAACTTCAATTTTTTTATAACATACTAGATACAAGCTTGAAGAGGCATAAGGCACAATTGTAGCTTACAAGGCTATCTATGACATTATAGACCAATAGATTGAACCATTAGAAATATCCAACAAAAAGACTAAATAATGCCATAAGAAACTTCTTGCCACAAATATTTAGTTATAACAAGAGATATATAAGGTTAAAGAATGGAGAGGGATGATTGTCAATGAATTGAAGTAAAAGATTCAATAAATAGAAAAAAAATGCCTTCTCTTGAAAGCAGTCCAACAAAATTTTGAAGCCAATTGCATTAAGTGGATTCAGAAGTTAACATTCATCATTACCTTTAATGCAACATGACTGGTGGAACAAAGTCTTGATACTTAAGAAGCCAAAAAAGATGTCTTTATATAATAATATATTCCAAATGTGATGAATAGATTAGAGTTACAAGACAAAGATGAAAGATGAAAACTACAAGAGATAAGAATAGATAAACAAAATATTGAATCTATTAGGATAGTAATTAAAATACCTTCTCTAGGAAAACTTAGATCTTTCAAGTCACAACCCTTAGCCTATGGTTCCATCTCTTTAGCTACAAATTCTAATCTTAAAACTACAAACAAAGGCAGATGGTGCAAAATCAAATGTTGTCTTAATAATTTTATTCCTTAGTTTTAAGAAATACAAGGATAGTTGCAACAAAAAATAATTCCTAATATTGAATAAAGAATTTTAAGACAATAATGATGATGAAAGAAATGATGCCACAAAATAAGAAGTGATGAACAAAGCAGTATGAACTTACTTTTAAAGCAATCCAAACTACACCTATTTGTATGAAGATTTGGGTGAAAAGATAGAATATTCAATATGCAACCAAATAATAGAAAAAATAGTTTTTGATATCTATACTCATACATCAAAAATCAAAGATTTTTTTTTTGTTTATATTATACTATAGCCAAGGCCATTATTAAATTAAACAAAAAATAACTACCTTCTTATCAAGTAGTAAAGTATTCTAGCAAGTTCCAAAAATCTTATTCATTAACCAATAGATGCCCTCAAAAGTCAGATAAAATAACATTGCAATACATCTAAGAATAAAATGCAAGCTTTCAACAAGTATAAAATATTAGCATCTTAAAAGATGTTAGCAGTCTTTAGAAAAAGACATAATAAAAAATGACTATGATATAATAAAAAGATAGGATAAAAATACAACTAGTTGCAGCATTGTCTTAAATTTAAAATAGAAGTAGTGATTATGATTTTTTTTAGGCATTATAAGAACCAATAAAAAATATATATAATTATTATATTTATTTATTTATTTATTTTGAAAATTAGATGTTTAACAATGAGTAAACATCACAAGCTTATTTATTAAGTTTTTAGAAATATTTTCACTAGACAAAATGATGTGATATTTTTTAATTGAATAAAAAATAAAAATAAAAATAAAAAAAAAAAAACTTTGGCTCATTGTCTCTAACATACTTATGAATTTGGTGGTGTTTCAAAATAATATCCTATTATAGAAAGTATTTACATCTTAGGTGCATCTTTATATTGTAATTATTGTTGTACATGGTGCCATTGATCAACAAAATCCTAAAATAATAGTTATCTATTACATAACACAAAGATTTATAGATGGGCAAACTATTTTGATATCAAAAAACATCTTGGTCAATGAAATCAATGTTATCATTGAAAATTACATTCTAAGCTATGAATACATATTTTTGTGAGTGGATATTATTGCTTCTTAAGATGACCAAATAATAACATATGGACCAAAGTTTTCGAACATCATTACAATTGTAAGTGTTTTGTCTTACTATTTGGTATTGAAAATTGAGGTTACTATAATATTATTGTGCAATTTAGACCTAGCACGTGGTCTTTGCAATAAAATACACATTGTTGTTTAATAACTTGGATGTTGACATACATTACTTTTTTAATATCAGATTATAAATTGACCATGTGATATTAAAAACAATTTGCTAAGAAATCTTTATTATAACTTGATTTGTTTTCATTGCAATTGTCAATTTTATAGAAGGCTCTTCATTGTAAATTTATTTGACTTTATTACAACTTCATGGCAACTTCATATGCCTATTATTGTAATTACATGATTTAAGATGGTTTGAAAGGAAGAAAATACAAGGCATTGAGCCTAAAATGGCTACCAAAACTACTACCTTTATGTAGTGATGGCTATTAAAATCAAAGCAATAAAGGTTGTTTAAACAAAAAAATCAATAAAGATCAAAATTGTGTATATATTTTATTTACTATTTCAATGGTCATTTTCTGATAATAAAATATATGTATTATAAAATTTTCATGATTGTGTCTTTTTTGTACATTCAATGGACATAAATTATTTAAATCAAATGTACTAAATATTAACCAAGCCAAGAGTCTATCAACTTCATAAACTTAAAAATATTTGAAAAATCAAAAATTATATAAAATATTATACAATTTAGTAATATATATTCTTTAAATTTTATAATATTTTGTGACATAGTGAATTATATCTATAAAATATTTAGAATAGACTCAAAAGTATGGAGGCAAAAGCAAATAAATGGATGAAATTCTTCAGTCTTTTGCAACAAATTTTGGCTTTTTAAACTTGTATTGGTTGTTTACAATTTTTAAGTTTACACTATCACTCAACCATAAACATATTATGCAAGCTTTTGCAAATCCTAGAAGCATTGGATATGGTTGTAATTAAGAAAATATTCTGATATTTTCAAATTTTTGTACTATTTGTTTAATCACTTGACAAAATTTATTCAAACCAAAAAAAAAATTTAAATAGACAAATCCAAAAAATTTAAACACTTAAATATATATAAAATATAAATATTTGATTGAAGCAAACTAAATTTTTTAAGACGAAGAAAAGAAAATTTAGGAAAAGTTGGAAACTTTATACAAAATAAGTGTGTACTTATAGGATAAATGATAATTATACAAAGAAAGTTGGATGGATAAATGATGATTATACAAAGAAAGTTGGATGGAGGAAATGTTAATTTTGTAAATTGAAATTCCAAAGTTCTAACACACGTTGGAGGAAAATAATGTAAATCTCATGACTTTATGACAGTAATATCATAGCTTTGATATGATTTGAAGTAGAGACCTTCCTGCTTTGAGAATGGCGCAAACATATTGAAAACTATGTTTGCAAATAAAAGCATGAAATCTGAAAATGTGTGTTTTAGAACACTAATATTAGGGACAGCTGGAGATATATGTAACAGTTCATGTTTTAACGTGTTGTCTGAAAGCAGTCAAATATAATGAAAATATAAAAAAAAAAATATTAATTAAAATGTGGGAAAGAACTGGAATGTTCAATAAACGTTTATGAACATAAACATCCACATTAATTAATTTTGGGACAGAAAATAATGGCAAAGCTGTATTTATCAATCTGCATTCAGTTCCATGAAAATATTTTAAGAAGGTAAACACTCGCCCTATTATTATCATTTGAAGCGTTTCTACCTCATAACTAAACATTGCTGCATGATTGACAAATTTCGAGTCCACATATTACTATTTTAATATCCGATTACATATTCTACACATATCCAAAGGACGCTAACCGTAAAACAAAGAATATTGTATTACAGTAATTTATCATTAAATTCACAACAAACCGGAACATACGATTCACCTTTTAAAAAGTAACCCACTTACTTCAACATGCTATAGTCACAACAAATGGTGCTACAGGCTAGAAACACACTTTTCACTTCAATTTGCGAAAGACTTGAATACGATCCAAAAGATACCACCCGCCCACCCGAACAGGAAACCAAACTTAAGTACTAACAATAAAACAGAAAATAACAAGACATTGAATTCACTCATCTAAAGTAGACAGAAGTTGGGATTCTGGTGGGTGTCACGTAGACTGATGGTTCACAGCATGGTAATGCAAATGGAGAGTTGGCAAGGAAAAGCAAAGTGGAAACAAATTCAATCTGGAATGGCGCCGTGAGCTCAGCCTCGTCCTGGTTTCCATGTACTGTGCAGACATGGTAAGGGACGACGAATCACGCATGCTCAATATATTACCATATTTAAAAAATAATAATAAAATAAAAACAACCCAGTCCCCATGCACTGCTACAAAGGGGCCAGGGAGAAGCTGGACAAGGCACACGATTACACTAGCACTCTTGCTCCGGCTTCAGCTCGCTCTCATCGACGCAGCCACCTGCGGTGCAACAACAGTGTTGGATTTTCTACTGTGGCATCGCCGCTTCTTTGCATCATGAAGAGTGCCGCTGCTGCTGGCTTGACCGGGGCTTGCCTGCTGGTGACATGGGTTCTGCTCTGCTGCCTCAGTTTCCCTGGGACTGTGTCTGCGCAAACCTGCCCTCCTGTCAACCCCAATTGCTTGACCTGTGCAGTTTGTGAGCTCACTTTCGCCCTACTCAGCTGCCGATATGACAGTGTTCGGAGTTCTGGGTCATGTAGGAGACTGTAGGAGTTTCCTGTTGAGAAGCCGATTGGCATGCTCATGTGGGAATTTACAGTACTTCGGTCATACGAGTTCGTTTCTGTTGCATGTGATCGTGCACAGGCGGTTCAAACCTCGTCGTGTGTCCGTCTTTCGTTGCATGTATTCCATGAGGCATCCATCTCCAGTTATGGAGCTGCCTCCTCCGTGACGCGTTCGGGAGTTCATATGGTTCCTGCGGTTCATATGATGTTGACCAGTGCTGTGAATGAGACTCACTGCCTTTGTTCTTTCCTGATCTTGATGTAAGTCACGTTGTTGCTGACTAAATTTGTTTCCAACGCGCAGCTTACAATTACAACCTAGGCACAACCGACTGGGGCAACCTTCCATGCTCCCAGACGTGCGGGACTGGACTACTTCAATCGCCAATTAACATCGTTCCAAACAACCTCATCCCCAGGATCAACGGCGATTTGACCAGGTCATACACCCAAGCGATTGTCACAGCTGAGATATTCACCGACGGGAAAACCCCAACGGTTTGTCATGAACCCTGACGATTCCCTCACTTTTGCTGCATGCATCGGTTAGCGCGCTGAATCATCGTCTTCAACAGTCCTCCTGAACGCCATTGCACTGTGATGCCAGTCGCTTGGTTGCCGTATTTGCAGCATTCCGTTTGTCACTTACACCCCTGTCCAGTGGGCCAAGCCTGACGTCCACCTTATTCACGAAGCTTATATTTTCGGCTTCCAAGCTCATCAACCTGTGGTTGTGTGTGCTTCTGTCCAGGTGGAAATAGTATCCCCGTTAAATGCTGGTACAATCACAGTCGGTGGCATCACTTACTTCCTCCGCCACTTCCACTTCCACATTCCGAGCGAACACACGGTTTTTGGCATCAGGTACGCACTACCAATTGCACACCTTGACCCTCATCACCTTCGTTTTGGAAAGGCAAGGGAACGGGAACAAAGAAGAGCATCCACTGCTACTAATGGTTTTCAATTGTTCCTTCCAGGCAAGAGATGGAGCTCCACCTAGTGCACACATCCATTAATGTAACTCCACAACGCACGACAGTAATTGCTGTGCGCTTCACCTTGGAAGAGGCTGATGACACCAATAGCTTCCTGGCTCAGGTAGGGAATGAACTCAATCCACCTCGCCACCTCACGCACCCCATGTCGAATCTCTGTTCCAGCTCCCTCATCATTTGCATGCGTTGACGGCCTTCGCCATGACCTAGACACAACATCCACGGACTCGAGGGTCAAGGATCCCCTGTATGTACAGTGCTCAACCAATAGGTAGAACAGGGAGTGCCTGCTTTTGCCTACCCATGGCTTCATGCCACGTTGGTTGCTGTGCAGTTCTTCCCCCAGTTGCCACCAGTTACTCAACCAGTGACAACCAGGACAACCATCAGAATTCAGCTGCCTTTCAAGGAAATCAAGGGTGCCTACTACCGCTACAACGGCTCTCTCACCACCCCTCCCTGCACAGAGGGCGTTAACTGGGCAGTCATCGCAAAGGTAAGCCAGCCTCTTGTCGTCCCATTTTGACTCCGAGCGTTCCATCTGTCACCCTCCCCCAGGTTGATCTGGTTGCTAAGGTGTGGGAAGGTGTTCCCCAAACCTCCAACACAGCTAGTCATAACGCAGGCTCCAATGCACACAGTCAAGGAACATGATCTAAAGCGTAAAAAGTTCTACGGTTGTAATTTTCGAGCGGCTGTTTCTTTTTTCTTTTTATTTACTGACGAATCAACTTGGCGGTAGAAACTTAGCTAGCAGTGCTGATATGTAGAGAAAAGTCGCCTGCACGTGACACGCTTTGGGTGATGACTAATGTTACTAATGTGGGTGGGTTTGTGTTCGCAGCTTGCGACATTCTCACCTGCGCAATTCAACCAACTGCGAGCAGCCATTCCGGTACGTGCCGCAACTGATAGAATTGAGACGTCAGGGAATCGGAATTTGCAACTTGAAAAATGAAGAATTTAGAGTTGTTGGTTTTATTCGAAAATGGGTGAGTCAATATCACGGTAGCTCATGTCACAAGTGCGTTTGCGTTGTGATCGCAGGTTGACAATGCTCGCCCACTGCAAAATGTGAATGGGCGACCCGTGACCTTCTTCGCCTTGTAAACACAGAAGCCGATCTGCATGAGTTTCAGTCATGCATAGGAACAATACTCACCATAGTGAACTGGATAAAAACGTCGATCGAACGTGTGATATTTCTGAATAAATTGTAACCCTTGGGTAATTTGAGGTGTTTGTGGTGACTCCGAACACCTGACACGATTTAATATATGGTCGGATTTTTCCCTTTCATGAGAGACTGGAGTAGGTATATGTTGAAATGAAACGTATTCATCCATGTGCCACGCAAAAGAAGAAAAGGAACGTACTCATCCACGTTCTGTTCCAGAACATTCAACACTTTGGACAAAAGAATTACTGTTTCATCGTGTCTTGAGATAACAACAACGAGACATCGTGTCTTGAGATAACAACAAACATCGTGTCTTGAGATATCGTGTGCAAAGCTTAGTCTTCCAGATGTAACCCTAATCCTAATTTAGAACAACTGAGAATTTGATTAGCCGCTGCTAATCTGTACTTTAGCTCGAACAGTAGAGACATTAATCATGGAAGCAAAATAGAATGTACTGTTGATTGCATTGTTGGTGTTCTGTGAATCTCCCTTAGTTTTATCATGGTATCAAAGCGTTAGCTGATATTTTCTTACTCATAAGAGAACAGTCAATGTAATGTGCTTTCAGATGAGCAAGATTGTTGAGTGAACCTGGTGAGTAATACTCCCACTGTGAAACAACATTCGGGAGAGGAGTAAGGAGTATCTCGAGCAGATCAACTACAATCAACTTGGATGCTGAAAGTTAGAATGCCCATTTAGGAGAAAGGAACTAACTATATAAGGAGGAGCAAGTTACAGCACACATGGAAATCAAAGATGAAGATGTTACAAAGGTGCAAGAACATGTGGGATATAGTCAAAACTAAAACCCTATTTTCATTTCAAATTGGAGGAGTTGAATACACCAAGCTCAAGTTGTGACAATGTTAGAACTGTGATGGGATGGGATGATGTCAACAAATGTTCCAAGCAAGGTGGTGCAATTAAAAATTACAAAGTGTTAGCATCCTTACAAAACAATACTAGATTTTACAAAGTTGTGATGGTAAAAGCTACTAAGATAATCAGTAGTAGCACTACAATAAAAATAGAATATTAAGTGGTGGTTAAGAAATTCATAGGGTCATAAAGAACAATCAAAGAATTTTGATGCTCTCTTGAATTGGGACAATGGTTGTCTATGTAGTGGCATGTTGAGTGCCAGTTTTCACCAAGTCTTGTAATTATTCAATTTGCATATATGACTATAGATTGCTTTGCATAAAAAATAAAAGAATCCTTGGTTTTATTGAAATTAGTACATATTGAGTATAGTTATGATTTTGTAAAGTATTTTTTAAGGATATGATTCTCAAAGGAAAAAATCTTCAGTATACTCTTATATTACTTAAAAGAATTTGAAAGTCACTCAAATATGATATAGTATTGAATTAGAATGGCTATTGCTAAAAACAAAAAATCAAAAAGTCATGAAATAAAACTAAGGATTAGAAAGGCATTGAAAAGAATTAAAAATACTTCTTTCTTGGTTCCATATATACTCTTAACTAAGAACTATGTGGCGATGTCTTATAGGACCTTTAAAATATTTTGACTTTATAAGACATATATCTTAACTTATAGAGCAAGTTTTCTATATGTATGCCACATAATTATCTTGTTTTAAAAGCTACTAATATGTGATTTTTGATTAACAATATTTTATATTTTTTGACAAAATCTTTATCTATAAAACATGTTAAGGCTCTTGAATCTAACAAAGCTAAGACTTTGTGATTTTTTGGTCCTAAATAAACTTTTATTATAAAATAAGGTAAAGGATTTGAGAAGAAAATATGACCTTTACTAAGAATTATGCAAGATTCCAGCCACATGGTGCCTATTGTAAGTGAAGAAACTTGTTTTTTGATACATTGTCTTCTTTGGCAACCATACTTCTCATTTTGTGGTTACATCATTTCTTTGGACAATATTAAGTAGTATGTTTAGCTTTTTTACAATATAAATATAAACCTTCTTAATATTGTTGAGACTTTTTTTGTTCCATGAGGAATTTGAAATATACCATATCAATTTGTATTGGTTTTGGCCTTGATGAATAAGTTTTTAAAAACTTGGAAGCTATTGTCATTATTTGATTTGTTCCTCTTCAACCAAGTCTTTATTCTTGACATCTCTGAAATATTCAATTATTACATGTAATGGCTTAAGTAATAAATTATTTGAGAGATTTTACCTTTGGTATTGTAAATAATTAATCTTTGATATTATCCTTCAATCCATATCAAAATTGATTGATAAGGGCTTTGTCATTCCATTCCATGCTACAAGCGGGGTTTTGGAATTCATCAATATATATAGTGACTCATTGTGATTCTTATTGTAAAAATAAGAGCTTGATCTCTACTACTTTTTTTGATCACTTTCTCTAAATGTGGTCGTAAATACTTCTAAAAATAAATTCAAATCATAAAAGAGTCGTAAATATTTTTCTATTAAATATGCAAATCAAGAAAGAATACTTATTAATAGAAATGTGCCTATGAATCCAACTTGTGTAAATCCATTAAGATATTAGAAGAGATGTAATCTTAGATAGAACTTGACTTGTTGTAGAAATCTTTGAAATTTTGATCTTGTTCCATCAAACTTCTCAAGCATATTAATCCTTATCCTTGTTATACTTGTAGTAATAAAATTTCTTGGATTTGGTTGTGAAATCAATCTACTTACTTCCTCCAACTTTACAACTTTTTGATGTGGACTCTAAACTTCTTGCGTAAGAGTAGGAATAGTACTTCCATGATTCATATTGGAAATACATAAAATTTCTACTCTTAGAATATTAATAAGCTCATAAAGATCTACATTAATTTCAAATCTATTCTCACTTTTGTTGAAAGTAGCATCCATAATCTTTTCTTCTATAGACAACTCAAAAAGATTCAAAATGTTAAATTAGAAGAGGATAATCTGCAACTTCTAATATCAAATGAAAATTTAAACAAAGAAGGATAATTCTTTATCTTTTAAGAAAAGATCAGTGTTAAAAAATAAGATTGTTTTAATAAAGGTAGATAGTCCACAACCTTCAAAATACAACAATAGAAGTGAGATAATCTATTCACTTTTAAAATAAGATAAAAATAATAAGTTATCACTCTTGTCAAACTATAAAAGATATGAATCTTGAAAAAAAAATCTTTCCTTACACTCTTGTGATACTGAAAAGAACTAGAAAGTCATTCAAAGATGATATAATATTAAACTAGAATGGCTATTCTTAAATATAAGAAGACGAATAAGTCTTGAAACAAGACTAATAAGTCTTGAAACAAGACTAAGGATTAAAAAGGCATTGACAAGAATAAAGAAGATTCTACTCTTGCCTCTATATATACTCTTAACTAAGAACTATGTCGTCGGGTGGAGAGAGTTTGCCTCAAGAAAGCACTGGGCTTTTCGTTGCCACTAAATGCTCAATCAAGTCTAAGATATTAAAGTTCTAAGTTTATATATATAATTTCTTCTTTTGAGGCAATTATATCAAAACATAAGCCTAAGTACAAAAAAAAAATTCAAATATATGATAAAATATCTTAAAACCTTATATATTCTTATAGAATTTTTTTTTTTCAAACTTCAACACTTCATATCTTACGATCTAACCATCCAAACAAACTAAAATTTTAATAAAGTACTGATATACTTTCAACAACTATCAAATCAAATTTCAACTAAAAATTCATTACAAATCTTGAAATATTGCCAAAATCCTAACAATAGCTTCAAATCCTTGCTTACATACACTTGCATGCAATTTTCTTTATATCTCACAAACTAAATACTAAAATACCATGAAAATTTGATATATAGCTTTTTAACCTAATAATACATACTTATAGAAATTTTGAGCTAAAAATTCGTCCAAAAACTCAAGATATGGCTCCAACCATTATTATTAATAAAACAAGTCACTTATTGTCTTTGAATTACATATGCTATTTTCAACGCCTTATAACTCCTTCATCTAAACTTAGAATTCATCAAATAATATTTGAAAAGTGTAGCTAAAAAAGTGTTCTCTCCAATCTTAATTGTCAATCCTTTGATGCTCTCCATAAATGTATGTTATGATCCAAAGAGTAATAGTAGATATGAAATTGACACCTTAACTTTGAATACTTATAATTTCTTCATAATAACTCCAAATCACACAAAATTTATACCCAAACCATATCCGAAAATTCAAACTTACTAATTTTAGCCTCTAAAGCTCAAATAATCTTGAAAGAAAAACTTTAATTCCTAATAAGGCCTCGAGCAGCCTCTTTGAAGCCTATTAGGCATGACATTTAACCAATAGGAATGAAGATTTTCATCCAATGCCTTCATCCAACCATACCTTACTTTCATCCTACCCAATAAACCTCTTAATGGTTTAGACTTTCATCTTTAGATTCCAACCTTCTCTTAAGCTTTATACTAAATATCTAAATCCTATATAATATAAATACTATAATCAAAATAGATAAACCTCCAAATAAATATTCTTAAATCAACTCTCTTTAAATTTACTTACTAACCACTCTAATTCACATCAAGACTTACAAACATAATATATGTTTTAATTAATTTTTATATATTTTAAACAACTATAGTACGATAATATAGCAATGTCCTATTGAACCTTCAAATCATATTGAAATTCTAAGACATGTATCTTAACTTATAAGACAAGTTTTTTATATATATCTCACATAGTTATCTTGTTTTGTAAGCTATCAATACGTGGTTAATTTATTGACCAAGTTTCTAATCTATCAATCAACTACAAATACATATAGAACTTAAGCAGTGTCTATCAAGCTCTTAGAAAGCTTCTCTAGAAGGTATTATAAAATTAACCTAATCTTATCTATTTTAACCTACTTCAACTACATCATATGGATATTTACTAAAATATGTATGTATATCCAAGATAGTGTCTCATATTTGTTCAAAGGCAGTATATGATTCTTTAGATGTATTAATAAACCATTCTATCAATTTGTATTATCCACTGAAGCATTTCTAACTATTACCACTTGAGGACAAATATTTTGGCAACTATACTAGAAATCGTCATCTAATTTGTGATAAAAGATTTTATATATGTCAAATAAGGCTATCTACTTAAAAATAAGGCTAAATAAATAGCTAGTACTAGGTGGCATGGCTCAAAAATAGAATATTTTTACAAGAAAAGGTAGTAAATAAAAACTACTTATCAATCATATAGAAGCATGCGAAGAAAGTTTGGAAGAAGATGAAAAATCAGCTATGAAAATTCTAAAATAAATTAAGCATCAAGCTTTGGCCATGAACATTAAAAATATAAAAATGGATGCAAGCATACATGATTTTATAATGAGGTCATAATATCAAAGTACTGTTACGGATATACTCATGTAAGCTAGTAATTACATATACAAATAGGTAGAAGTAATTAAAAGTAGGTAAAAGTAAATTAATTCTATAGTATTTAATATGGAAGCTTCTTAGAAGCTTAATAGATATTGTTTTGACTTCATAGGTGTCTTTAATTGACTTTTTGGATTAGAAACGTGGTCAATAAGTTGGCCATGTGCCACACATGTTGTTAGCTTGAAGATCAAGCTAACTATGTGGCCCACATGTAGAAAAACTTGCCTTGTAATTTAAGGCATGTGTCCTACAAAGTCAACACATATTGGAGGTCCTATAGAATATCGCCACATAGCCTCTAGTTAGATAGTATATATAGAGACAAGAGTAAAGCCTTCTTCACTCTTGTCAACTCCTTTCTTGCTTCTAGTCTAGTTTCAAGGGTCTCTAGTTTTATTGTCTTTTGGCAATAGCCATTCTAGTTTCTCTTTCAATATACATACTTATTTATTTATATTTTGTTACCTTTCTTTGAGTGAAGGCTCACTTGTCTGGATTGTTTTTTCATTGAGTTCTTATCCTTGACAAGTACAATAGTACTAGAAAAGACTTCTATGATTATAATACCACAACTTGTTGTGTATTGATTACAACCAAAAACCACATTCTAATGTTGGCAACAATAATCCTATTGATTATCAAATTAGTTACAATAGCAATAGCTGTACTATTTAATAAGTTACAAAAAGTGAGTCCATATCTTATTTTTTGTATAAGCAATGATATAGATCAATACATGTAGTGTTTCAAAAATGTTTCCAAAATCAAATAAGTTTACTAATCTAATGAAATTTAAATATCTTTTTATTACAACTATGGAAAATACAACAAATAATTGAACATATGATTTTGAGGTCCAAAATTCAGTTTTCTCCTTAAAAGAGATAGAGAATGAATTCTTCAAAAAATTCATAATTTCAAAAATAATAAGAAAGTATTGCAAGATTTAGGCATTAGTAGATAAAATTAAAATAAATTAATAGATATCTTTTGTAATCAATTCAAGAAACTATCTATCACAAACATACAACTAAAGAAGGTTTCCAAAGGTTTTAGAAGGTGCTAGAAGGTTCCAAAAGGTTCCAATAGGATCTAAGAAGGCTCCAGAAGGTTCTAAGAGGTACTAGAAGGTTTTAAAAGATTCCAAAAGGTTCTATTAGATTCTAAAAAAGTTGTAGAAGGTCATAGAAAATCTTAGAAGGTTCTAGGAGGCTTTGGATGATTTAGAAAGTTATCAAAGAAGGATCTTAGGCTTACTTTGTTCCCAAGCTTCATAGAAACTTTTCAAGAAGCTTCCTACGACCTAATATATAAAGGATTCAAGGCTGAGGAGATCCTCAATCTTAACAATTCACTTCTTGTGGTCTAGCCAAGACCTTCTTGCCTCGTATCCAATTGTTGTTTTAATATCAAGTTAATTCCATTTCTTAGTCTTGAATCCTTGTCTTGTATACAATCGCTAATAGTTTGTTGAGATTGTCATAAAATAATATTAAAAGCTTGATTTTTCTTGATAGAGAATGGATTATCCCTCTTCTTGAAAGTATTATAGCATTCTAGAGGTTGCAGATTATCTTCTCCTAGACTAGTATTGTTTTTTTGTTTTAATATTCTTTTGATTTTTTTTTATATAGCATAGATTATTTTTTTTTTCCTTTGAAGGTGTGTGCTATTATGATTTTTTATGGCAGAAGGTAAAAAAGTCAATATGATAAATTCTAAAGAAATCAAGTTAGATTCTATTATTAATACTCTTGAAACATTGAGGATCAGGACAAAGACTTTACCAAAGTAGAATGAAGAACTATATATGACCATACATAATGATTAAAGAGCCAAAGCACCTCAACCACTACATCAAATTGTAATACATGTTCCAATATCTCAAATGACTATGTCTGCTTCAAATATGAAAGGTGCATCCATTCAAGGCAATGATTTTATAATAATAATAATAATAATAATAATAATAGCAAAAGAACCAAAGATCAGCCTTCCAAAAAAGTTTGATGGCACTTACTCAAAATTTCGTGGCTTTGTAAACCAAGTACGACTAATCACCTTACTTCAACCTCAATACTATTCCAGTGAAGCATCTCATATTGGTTTGGTTGGAACCTTGTTATTATGTCAAGCTTTATCTTAATTTTTTCTATTATTGAAAAAAAATTCTTCTATATTGCACAATTTTGAATCATTTTTGGCAGTATTTACAAAAGCATTTAGTAAACATGATAAGATTTATTCTTCAACAACTAAAATTCAAAGCCTTTGATAAGGAATGCATTTGGCATCAACGTATGGTTCAGATTTCCAATAATTAGTATGTGATATAAATTATAGAGAAGATGCATTGATAAGCCAATTTTATTGGAGATTAAAAGATGATATCAAGGACTTATTGTTGTCTATGCCAGATCTTCTAATACTCAATGAAGCCATTACTCAAGCTGTAAAGTACAATAACTGTTTATTTCAATGACAACAAGATAAACGTTCTTCAATTATGCCACATATATACACCAATTATTTTGCAGCTTCTTCACCATCCAATTCTAATGAGTATTTGGAAGCAGAAGATATATAGATTGATGCAGTTTGCTTCAAACTTCTTTCTGAGTAAGAAAAAAAATGTCAAAGGGAACTTGGCCTATACTTATATTGCAAAAAATTTAGCCATAAGATTAATAATTGTTCAAAGAAATACCAATGTACATATTGAATGAAGAGTGCGGCCACACCATCAAAAGCGTTGTAGGAAAATAAAGGCATCCAACCTCAATATGGACCATGTGGCTGGATTCTTCACTATCACAAATCAAAAAAGATCTTTTATTCTCTACGAGCCATTTCCATTGTTTTACTGTACATATATAGTTAGGAGTCAGAAAACTAGAGTATCATGCATTACTTGACTAGGGAGCCTCTGCATGTTTTATTCACTAAGAATTTTTTAGATCATACAAAATCTATATAATCAAAAAATCCAAAGTTGTATATGTAGAAGTAATAGATGGTCGACCTTTATTCTTTGGAGATGTCATTCATGAAATGATTCCATTAAAAATAACCATTGACAACCATAACAGCCAAGTAGTATTTAACGTCATTAGATCACTATCAAGTCTAATCATTTTAAGATTCTTATGACTTAAAAAATACAATCTACAAATAGATTGGATATTTCAAAAGTTAAAATTTTTTCTAGTAGATCATTGAATCCTAAGTCTATAAAAAAGCTTCTAAGACATGACAAGCCAAAACTTAAAGAATATTTATTTATTGGAGCTAAAGTATTTGTGAGGGTGATCAAACAAGATATTACATTTGCTGTCTATATAAATCTACAATCAAAACTTATGGTTGCTACAACAATAATTCCAAAGGTGTATAAAGATTTTATAGATGTATTTGAAACAAAAAATGTAGACATCTTATAAAAGCATCGCCCTTATGATTATATAATTGACCTTCAAGAAGGTGCTCAACGACCATTTGGATCCATCTATAATTTATTCCAGAATGAGCTTGCGACTTTAAAGAAGTACATTGAAAAAAATCTGGCTAAGAATTTCATTTGACATTCTAAATTACGAGCTGGTGCTTGAATATTATTTATGAAGAAAAAAGATGGATCTTTACGAATGTGTGTCGATTATCGCCATCTTAATAAAATTATGATAAAAAATTGATATCCATTGCCATCGATATTTCGGCTTCTTGATTACTTTAGCCAAGCAAAGATCTTTATGAAGATTGATCTATAAGATGCTTATTACTTGATACACATTAAGGAGGGAGATGAATGGAAGATAATATTTTGCACTAGGTATGGAAATTTTGAATACAATGTCATGCCTTTTGGACTTACTAATGCACCAGCCATATTTCAACACTTAATGAATGACAATTTTTGTAAGCATCTTGACAATTTTGTTGTGATCTATTTAGATGATATTCTAATCTTTTCTAAGAATTTAAAAGACCACAAAAAATATGTCCTCTTTGTGCTCAAAAAACTATGAAGTACTAGACTATATGTAAAACTTGAGAAGTGAGTATTTCATATACTTTAAGTCAAATTTGCAGGATATTTTATTTCCAAGGAAGGTTTTTTTATAGAATCAAAGAAAGTACAAGCAATTATAAATTGGACAAAGCCAAAAACTGTATGTGATGTCTAATGCTTTCTTTGATTTGTAAACTTCTACACGATTTTTGTTAAAAATTATTCCAAGTCTGCTATTCCACTTATGCGATTGATATACAAGGACAAGCTCGACTAGGGCTCCAAAACAAAGATAGCTTTTCAAAGCTTAAAAGATGCTTTCATAATAGCTCCAATTTTGATACATGTAGATTTCAACTTCTCTATTTATGGAGACCAATGCTTCAAAATTTGCATTGGAATTAATATTATTGTAATATCAAGAAGATGACAAACTTCATCCAATTGCATTCCATTCTAAAAAATTCTGAGCTACAAAAATTAACTACAAAATCCATGATAAAGAGCTACTTACTATCATAGTTTCTTTCTAAGAATAGCACCACTTTCTTAAAGATACCTCTTATTAAGTAATTGTATATACAAATCACAAGATGCTTAAATACTTTATGTAAGGCTGAGTCTTAAATTGTAGCCAAGCGTGTTGAAGTATATCTTTATCATGATTTCACTTTTGTATCATGTATCACCCAAGAGCCAACAAAGGTTATCAGATGCATTATCAAAATATTTCTACCTTGAATCAAAAGAAGGCAAAGTAGTATATGATCAACAATAGGTAATCTTCTTAAACTTGAGCAATTTCATCTTTGGATAATCAATATATCAATGCATGTGGATTTATCATTTCTTGATCAAGTTCATAAATCTGCAAATACAAATCTTTTTGTTCTTGATATCAAGCGTCTTGCCAACATCCTTCCTAAAGAGTCTTCTAAATTCAAGTATAAAGACAACTTCTTGTTCTTTGAAGAACAATTGTTCATTCTTGAAGGACCAATTTGCTTGCACGTTCTTCAAACATGCTATGACTTCTTTGCAGCCAGACATTTCAAATTCAACAAGACCTTGAAGCTTTTGTCTAGAGATTTTTAGTGCTCAAAAATGTGAAAAGACATTAAAAAATTTGTACTATCACATGATACTTATTTAAGGTCAAAGAATCCTCGACATCGGCCATATAGACTTCTTCAACTCCTTCCTATTTTAAGACAACCATGGTCATCTATCTCTAAAAATTTCATTATACATCTTCTACCATCAAGCTCATTTGATACTATCTTTGTAGTTATTGATCAATTGACTAAAATGGTACATTTTGTACTTTGCAAGAAGTCAATTACTAATGAAAAGATGGCAAGACTCTTTATTAACAATATCTATCATTATTACAAGTTGCCATATGACGTTGTATCAAATTGTGGACTAAAATTTGTATCAAGGTTTTAGAAGGCACTCTTTAAGTTTTTTAAATTTGACATCAACTTTTTCTTTGCCTTCTACCTTCAAATCGATAGCCAAACGGAGCAGGTCAACTAAATTCTTGAGCAATATTTGAGGTGCACTATGAACTATCAATAAGATGATTGGACTTCCTACTAGTTGTTGGTGGAGTTTGCATATAACAACACAATCTATATATCTATACAACAAATGCCATTCTATTCAAACTACGATCATCATCCAAAATTGGATATGATAGAGCCTTTGAAGTTGACAAATCCAGCAGCAGAGGAGTTTGATATAAAGATGGCCGAACATCAAGCAACTATGAAGACTCACGTAGAAAGGGCTCAACAATGTTATAAGCTATTGGCAGATGAATTGAAAAAAGAACATCCTCCATTCCGAGTTGGTGGCAAAGTATGGCTTCTTTGACGCATTGTAAAAACCAACAAGTCATGTAATAAGTTGCACTACCAAAGGTTGGGACCATTTGTGATTCAAAAATAAATGAATAACATAACTTATTGCTTGGAGTTACCTTCATCCATGAAGATTCATCCAATCTTTCATATTTCACTTTTGAAAAGGTATAAAGAATCAAATATACTAGGTCGAAGACAACCACCACTTCCTATGGTTGAAATCAATGAACATGTTGAAATTGAGGTTCGAAGAGGTATTAGATTCAAAGATAAGACATGGAAGGCTTGAATATCAGATCCATTGGTATAGATACAATATCAACAATTACAAATAGAAACTAGGGAGCAATCTTGTAAATGCACAAATGAAGATTCAAAGGTTCCATCAACGACATCTATTCAAATCAAAAGCGGCAAAATAAAGAATAATAACTTAGTAAGATGGCTTTACTATGAAGATTCTTAGTTCTTGGCCTCATAAAGAAGGGAAAGAGACAACCTCTAAAAATACAATTTTTTTAAATTTTTAGAATATTATAAGTCAATAGTTCAAGTTTATGACTATAGCTTGTTTATATTCTTTTGGTCTTGTCTACTTTATATGATATGGATAGTCAAGAGATAGACACCCCATTGGTCATATCATCTCAACCAAGTAGCTCGTGAAGATGACTCCAAAATGAAAAGCTAGATTTTAAGAAAGTTTTAGAAGATCATAGGAGATTCTTGAAGATTCTAAGAGGCTTCGGATATTTTAGGAACTTGCCAAAGAAGGATCTTAGGCTTGCTTTGTTTCAAAGCTTCATAGAAACTTTTCAAGAAGCTTCTTAGGACCTAATATATATAGGAGTACTATATATATATATATATATATATATATATAAGAAGTTGAAGAGATCCTCAGTCTCGACAACTCACCTTTTGTAGTCTATACTAGCTATTGGTCTTCCGATTTTCTACTAGTAAAATTACTTTTTTTATATTTTTGACTTTACTATGGTATTCAAAAACACCCAATTAGCCTACAAAACCTTTTATGATCTTCAAATCTTGCTTCATTTCTTCATAATGGCTTTTAAGGTGATAAAACTCAATTTTACCAAAGTCTTGAAATTTTTTCTAAAAATTCATAAAAAATTCTAAATAAATTATAAATAAATTCTATAATATTTCTATAATACTAACATCCATATAAAGCTATATTTTTCTATCTTGGTGATTTTTTATAGTAATAAAATCAACTTAAATCCATTAAAAATCCTATTTTTTATATAATTAACTAAAAAGACATGAAGTTCTTTTCATGCTTCTTCTAACTACTTACTTATCATTGCTAGGATTTTATAAGTAATACATGTAGATAGGTAGCTAATTAAGACATTGGTCTCAATAATTAACTCTTAATACTTAACAATAAAAAAAATATTAAAATAACTAAGATAATTGCTTCTAAGACTTACTAAGACTCCATTTTTATAACTTTCCTTCTAATAAGACTTTTGTAATTTATAAATACTTCTAAATTATAATAAATACTTGAATAGTCAAAAAGACACTTTAATCTTAATATTTGTATAATTGAATGACTTAAAACTATATTTTTAATCAATCCACCAATTAAGATTAATTTGTAGGACTCACACTATAATATGTCACCACTAAGACTATTAAGATAACTTCTAATATATAACATTTGTAATTATAGTCATCGCATTTCTTATAGATGGAACTCATTGAATCCTAATAATTACTAATAAGAAAGAATATGCAAAAGATAGTAGCAATATTCCAGGCAAGTGAAATCCATTGTTACAAATTTCAATCTAATTAATAATTGTAGATGGAAGAAAATTATTAGAACTATGAATCTCTATATTATTATTGAAAAAATTGTCCTATTTATAAATCATAATGGACATCAATTTTCATAAAAAAGTAAGACCATTGAGGGAATATTATAATTTTTAAATTAAAAATATAAATAAAATTATTCTAATAATTTTTGCAACCATCGCCTATTTGTAAAAAGAGTATAATTTATAAAATATAGAATATTTTTATTATAAAATCATAAAAACTATTTCCGCCAAAACATTGAAAGTGCCTTCATAACTTTAAAAATAAAGTTACAACAAGAACTAGAAGAGATGGTAGAAAATACTATTAAATAGTACAAAATCTTTAATATAACAAAATTCACCATCACATTAGATAAACTACTAGAAATTAGTTTGGAAATACATATGTATTTGTTACAACTATGCAAATTAATTTCTATAATTCAGAAAATTATTTCTAAAATAATCCAAATTATATCTATTTATATAAAGATTCAAAAGCAAATATTGATTGTCTAATATGCAACAAGCTATTGTAAAAAATAATCTTTGACATATACAAATGTATATTAGAAACCAAGGGCAAAGTCAAAAATCAAAATTTGCATTGTATTGTTACCATAACCATAGCCAAACTACACAAAGATCAATTGTCCTTTCAACTTATATTCAATTGTTTCCACAAGTACCAAAGTCCTTCTTATCTAGCTAATAGATGATTTAGAAAATTGATGAAAAAGCAGAGAAGCCACACATTTAAGGACAAAATGCAAGCTTGCAGTAAAAATAAAATATAAGTATCATAGTGACATTATTAAATATTCCAAGTAAAATTATATCATTAGAAATTATTGAATGTCAGCACAATTATAAAACAATACTAGATTTTACAAAGTTGTACTAATAAGAGATATTGCAATAATTAATAGTGGCACAATAGCAAAATTAACATATTAAGTGGCACTTAAAAATATCTTAGGCTTATTTTGAGCCTAAAATCGACCATTCTATGGAATTAGTACTATACAACAAGCTCAAGAGGTAGAATGGAAGAACTCTCAATTGTAAAATTATTAAGCTAATTTAAATGCTAGTGTTTAGAATTCAATTAAAATTAATGCCTTCCAAGCAATGATTATCAATATTAAATTAAAATATTAAATGAAATTTACTATAAAAAAGTGACAAAAATAATTAATTAAATTATCACTATTAATTCATAATAAGAATAAAAACTTAAGTTTAAGTTAAAATTAAAAGTTTAAATTAAAAATTAAAAGTTAAAAGTTATATTTAAAAATTATAGTTAAAAATTAAAGTTAAAAGTTTAAATTTAAAATTTAATATTAAAAATTAAAGTTAAAATATAAAATGAGAATATTAAAGGTTAAAAGTTAAAACTTAAAATTTATTAGCCAAAAGTTGAAATGTAGAGATTACGAGTCACTGTAAAGATAAATATAAAAATAAAATAAGAGAGATAAAAGCAAAGATACCTTGACAACATCCAAGGATTGAAAGCAGTAACTCTCTTCTACTCCAAAATTTGCCAAAAATTGTTACTAGCTTCAAATTAAATGAGTCTTAGTTTTTTACAAGTTTAACTTAAAGATGTTCTTGCTTCAATAAATCTTGTTGTAATCTAGTGATCTAGTCGTGAGAATTGCTCCATTGAAGTTGAGTAATCCAAACTGCTATGGCAACCAACTCCCTTCACTTAGAAATTTGCTAAAAATCCAAATTATCTTCAAATCCAACAAAACTTCTGCCTTTCAAAGCTTAGCTTATAAAGCTCAATGCTTCCAAAATTTCAATTAAATCCAATTATAAGGTACTACAAAACGCCTTCCCAAACTCCAATAATCCAAACTTCAAAGGCAATTGACTCCCTCACATTCAAAATTTCATCAAAAATTCAATTCAGCTCCAAATTGAGCGAGTCTTACCTTGATGAAAAGCTAATAACAAAAGCTAAAATTATAAGGAATTTTATATGGAAACTAAAAAATAATGACTGATTAAGGAAAATCCGTGGCTCTTGAAACCTTTAGAATATTTGGGAGGACAAGGGAGTTATCTACCACAATGAAGTATGTTTTAAAACCCAATGACTATCATTTACAACTGAAAATCCATGCACACTCATCCACAAAGTTCACAATGAGATTTAAGAATCTAAATGAAATTAAGATTAGGATTTTTGGCCAAATTTTGACATAGATTCACCCTTCACCAAAAGAGGAGAGAGAGAGGGCTCGGAAAACCAAGCCTCTCTTATACAATTGAGTGGAGGCTTGTAGAAGGGTGGCTACATCTCTATCCTTAATTTCTAAGATCCCTAATCTAGATCTATGGCCTTCATTCATTCAAAAGCTAATTTCGTTACCAAGGCTAATGGCTATTGTAAGTGGTCAAAAAAAGAAATTTTTGGTAAATCTAATTTCACCATTATGTTCAAAAAACATTTTTATGCTAAGATTGACTATTCACATGCATCCATCTATGTTTATTTGCAATTTTATGAAATTTTTTACCTCTAAAGATTTAACAATTATTGTAAAATCCTTCAAAAAAGAAAATTTCATTGCTCGACTTGTATGTTAGGGGAGAAGATGCTGATCTTATTTTCTTTACTCCATGGGGTGAATCCAATGCTGCTATTGTATTTGAAAGCCTCCATTAATTGAAAAAAATTACTTTGCTGCTTGGATTTATTGAAGTTGAAGAAAAAGTTTCAAAACTGACATTGTTAAATTTCACTAAATCTTTTAAAAAGCTCTAATTCTAATTCATTCTAAATCATATGAGATGATTGTAGGTGAATTCATAGGCTCTCAATCAATCCTTATAGCAATGTTTAAGGACCTCTAAATTATTAAAACTAACCAAATTACTATTCTAATTTTTTAATCTTTATTGTTTTGGTCTTAATTAACCTAACTTAAGGAATCGGGCTAGGATTTATACCATCAATGGTTACAATCCTAAAAATTTAATAAAACAGATTCTACTTATATAAATCCTAATCTAACATGCTTAATTATCATAAAATAAGAAAAAAATAAAAAAATAAAATTTTGGAGCATAAATAAGAGCTCACACTCATAAAAGGCTATCAAAGAAACTTTAAGGTTCTCTTAAATTAAACAAGTAGAATAAAAGAGTCTTTGATTTTGTTGAGATTAGTATCAACTTGGTGCCATTGTGTCTTTGTAAAATATCTTATATTGGTTCAAAGCCAACAAATGGCTCTTTGGACGTGTTAATAAGCCATTATGATTATTTATATCATCCATTGATATATTTCTAACTATTACAACCTAAGAACAAACAAACAACTAAAAAATAAGTACTTAAGATATCAATCTAGTCAATGAACAATGATCTTGTAGACATTATAGTTGAAGACATTGATCCAACTAATAGTTGGGCTGCACTATAAAATAACTTCTATACAAGTGATACTTTTTTAATTTTATTACTATCTATTAAATTATATAAAATAAAATTATGAAATGGAAGATCAATAAAAGAATACTTGAAGAATATTCATGATATTAAAAATTGATTAGCATTTTTTGGACAACCAATTATTAACTCAACATTAGTTCAATTAATCTTTAATGGATTATTTTAAAGCTTTGAAGGTCTAATTCAATAATCTCTACAATTGATATGTTGCCAAAATTTACATCTATATCTTTTAAATTCTTAAAAAATATAAAAAACATAAAGTTTAAAAACAAACAATTTGATAATGAAGAAACATTATTAACTCTCTTCAATTGATTCAATACAATTCATTTAATAATGTAGAAGCACTATCAACATAATTCAAATTTTTGGTATAGACTTTTAACTTCATTTTTGACTTCTTTTAGATGTAGGAATAATACCTATTTAATCAATATTTTTAATATGTAAAATTTTTAGATAAGAATATTTACAAGCTTGTGAAGATGTGCCATAGTTACAAATCATTTTTAATTTTTTCCAAGTATAGAATCTATAATTCTTTCTTCCATCTCTATAACTAATGACTTTAAAAAATTCAAAAGTCAAAAGTAAAAAAATATAATTTACAATCTGTAATATTAAATAAAAAAAATTATAAGAAGAATAGTTTATTTTTTTAAAAAAAGAATTAATGTTAAAAATAATAATGTTAATTTAATGATAAATGGTTCAATTTTTAAAATACAACAAAAATATGAGATGATCTACTTACTTGTAAAATAAAACAAAAATAATTAATTAATATTCTTGTCAAATTATTATGCATATGAACTATAGACAATAAAAACCTTTATATATTCTTATGTCAGTCAAATAAAGTAAATATTCATTCAAAGGTAATATAATATTAAAACTAAAATTACTATTACTAAAAAAAAGACTATAAATTCTTGAAATAAGACTAAGAACAAAAAAGACACTATCAAAAGTGTAAAATGGTTCACTCTTGCTTCTATATATATTATTTAATTAGAATTTACATGTCAATATTTTATAAGACCTATGACATATATCCAACTTGCAAGATATGTATCTAACTTGCAAGACAAATTTCCTAAATGTGTGCCACATAGCTAATTTGTACTACAAGTTGCCAATATATATAATACATGGTTTATTTGTTGGCTAAGTTTTCAACCTATCCATCAACTACAAATAAATATAAAGTCAAATTTTTATCTTTAAAGCTTCTTCATAAGATATTATCATATCTACCTATATTTTTTTTTATATAAGACTTCTTAATTAAGTAATTATATAGGTTTGTAACTTAAGAAGAATAAAAGTTAATTTGCGAGTATCTAACTAAGTGTCACGGACATATACATTTACCTCAATAGTTACTTATATGATTAAGTAGAAGTAGATAAATATAGAATAATTCTATAAAGTCTTCTAGAAAAACTTCCTAGAAGCTTTATAGATGCAGTTTTGACTTTAGATGTGTTTATAGATTAGAAACTTGGCCAAAAAGCTAACCATGTATTGGTAGCTTGTGGAATAAGTTATCTCCATGTAGTAGCTTGTAGAACAAGTTATCTCCATGTAGTAGTTTGTGGAACAAGCCAACTACATGGCACATACATAAACAACTTGCCTTGCAAGATAAGACATGTGACTAGTAAAGTCAACACATGTTAGAGATCTTATAGGACATCACCACATAGCTCTTAGTTAGATAGTATATATAGAAGCAAGAGTGAAGCCTTTTTCACTCTTATCAATGTCTTTCTAGGCTTAGTCTTGTTTCAAGACTTTCTAGTCTTCTTATTTTTGGCAATAGCCATTCTAGTTAATATTACATGACCTTTTGAGTGACTTTCTAGTTCTCTTCAGTGATAGAAGAGTGTATTGAGGATTCTCTTTTTTCAAGATTCATGTCCTTGATAGTTTGATAAGAGTGCTAACATATTATTTCTGTCTTATTTTAGAAGTGAGTGGATTATCCCACTTCTATTGTTGTATTTTGAAGGTTGCGGACTATCCACCTTTAAACAAAAAATCTTATTTTTTAATACAAATCTTTTCCTTAAAGAGAGTGAATTATATCCCTTTGTAGGATATATTTTTAGAGGTTGTAGATTACCCTCTTTTAATTTAACTTTTGAATTTATTTGAGTTGTCTATGGAAGGAAAGATTATGGATGCTACTCTCAATAGAAGTGAGAATAGATTTACAAGAATGGCAGATATAGAATAGATATTAGTTTGTTTTTATAAGATATTAGTAAAATAAACTAATAGTCTATAGAATAGTTAGTTCAGGAGGACGGATGGTTAACTTAATTATTAAAAGCGGTTAATTATTGGATTACGGTTAGAATCTAGAAATCAGGAGCAATTACATAGGAGTTGTAGAAGTTTGTTGGAGTGCCAGACTATGATAGTCATGAGTTAGAGTAAGCTTGGTGCTACCTCTTTGTTTCTTTGTTTTTTTTGTTATTGAAGAGTAATGGATAGTTTCTGAATACTGAGAAGGGAGTCTGAAGAATAAATCAGAGATTGATTTATGAGTTATTGATTATGTAATTGGAGTACTAAGTAATTGAATTGTATAAGGAGTTATTGGAAGATTATGATTGTTGTTTATTGAGAGCTGTGTGTGTTTTAGATAGAGGAAGTCTGTGATTACAAAAATTATGTGAATTTAGATTAATTGAAGTGAAGTCTGTTATTCCTGGTGTTGGATGGAAATTATTATGTTTAGAGTGATATTTTGAGAGTGCAGGGTTGCACAATGTTGTTATCAGTTGATGAAGATGTATTGTTACTAGGAGAAAGCATCATAGTGTTTCTTAGTATTTTAGTGGTTTGGAATACAATTAATTGTGTGACTCTAAGAAATAAAACTCATGCACTTATTCTTTTCCTGTGTTCAAATTATCCTATATAGGTTTATTCTGAAAAGAATTGTAGAATAAGTAAAACAACAATCATATCAGATCTTCATGAGCTTATCAACACTCAGAGTAGAAATCTCACATATTTCTAACATGAATTATGGAAGTACTATACCTACACATATAGAAGAAGTTCAGAGTCTGTGGCAAGAAGTTGTCCAGTTGAAAGAAGCAAGTAGAATAATATCACAACCAAATTCAAAGAGTTTTGCTTGTATAAGTATGATGGGGACAAGGATTAGTATGCCTGAGAAGTTTGATGGAACAAGATCAAAATTTCAAGGATTTTTGCAATAAGTCAAGCTCTATCTAAGGCTGCACCCTTTCCAATATCTTGATGGATTTATCCAAGTCAGACTTATAAGTACACTACTATCAAGAAGTGCTTTCTCTTAGTTTGTACCTTTAATAGAAAAAGATTCACGACTCCTTTATGATTTGAATTCATTCTTAGAAGTGTTTATGGCCACATTCGAAGAAAGTGATTAAAAACAAGTAGCAGAAACCAAGCTTTTATCCTTATGGAAAGGATCACGATTAGTCATTATATATGCTGCCGAATTCCAAAACCTCACTTACGATATGGACTGGAACAACAAAGCACTTATCAATCAATTTCGACATGGGTTGAAGGATAACGTCAAAGATTTGTTATTAACAATGTCGAAAGTAGAATCTTTGAAATAATTTATTACTCAAGCCATTGCATGCGACAATCATTTATTTGAAAGGCATCAAGAACAAAGATTTTATTGGAGAGGAATAAGTCAATTAATAGCGACAGCTCTCAAGTTTTTTGAAACATATTTGTCAAAGCCGAGACTAATACAAATTGATATGATATATATTAAACTTTTCACGAAGCAAAAAAAGACTTGACATTGCCAAGAGGAGTTGTGTTTATATTGTAGAGAAGCTAAGCATACTACTCAACATTATCCAAAGAAGTAATGTAATTACAAAATGAGGAGCACAATTACCAAAGAAGATAATGTGTCAGAAAATGAGTTTCTTCAACTACAATAAAGACTGTGCGACTGGAATCATAAGTAACACCTAGTAAAGGACCTGTCTTCTCCTCAGATCTCTCACCTTATTTTATAATAGAAGTATATTTAGGACCTTATAATCACAAAGTCTTTGTCTTGTTAGATTTAGGAGCCTCAGTATGTTTTATAGACGAAGATTTTGCTAAAAATCAAAAAATACTTTTAGTAAAGAAAGTTAAATCCGTACATGTAGAAATCATAGATGGTCATTCGTTGTCTTTTGGAAATGTTATCCATGAAACTATTCATTTAGATGTAGTAATTAAAGATCATAATAGCATAGGAGTATTTAATGTAATAAAATCTCCTTCTAATGTGGTTATTTTAGGATTATTATGGCTAGAAAAATATAACCCTCAAATAGATTGGATTTCTCGTAACCTTAACTTTTCTGATAGTATAATCTAAAATAACATTAGTAAAGTAGAAGTATGTAAGTCTAATACATCCAAACCTTTACTAATAGGTACAAAAGCTTTTATGCATGCTGCAAAAGAAGGATCATCTTTTGCTATATATGCTACACTCATTTCTAATAGTGAAACAATGTCAAGTGGTATTCCTAATTAATATCAAAAATTCTAAGATATTTTTTAAAAAAAGATTGCAGATATTCTTCCTAAGCATCGACCTTATGATTGTTTTATTGATTTACAAAAAAGAGCTCAACCACCATTCAGACCAATCTATAGCTTATTGCAGAATGAGTTGGTTGCATTAAAGGAATATATTGATGAAAATTTGGCAAAGAACTTCATATGCCATTTTAAATCTCCAACCAGGGCTCCTACCTTATTTGTGAAGAAGAAAGACAGATCTCTACGAATTTGTATGGGTTATCAAGGACTCAACAAGATCACCATCAAAAATAAGTATTCTTTGCCTTTGATTTCAGGACTTTTTGACTAATTCAATTAAGCAAAGATCATACCAAAATAGATCTACAAAGAGCATACAACTTACTTTGTATCAAAGAAGAAGATGAATAGAAGATTTCTTTTCAAACTAGGTATGGATATTTTGAATATAATGTCATGCCTTTTGGTCTCACAAATGCACCTGCCGCTTTTTAACATCTTATGAATGATATTTTTCATGAGTTTTTAGATGATTTTGTTGTTTGTTATTTAGATGACATTCTAATCTACTCTAAGAATACAGAAGAACATGAGCTTCATGTTTGTCGCGTGTTATAGAAACTTAAAGTTACAAGATTATATGCCAAGTTGGAAAAGTGTGTATTCTATACTTCTCAAGTTGACTTTTTAGGGTACATCATTTCCAATAAAGGCCTTATGATGGATTCCAAGAAGATTCAAACTATCATAGATTAGAAGATTCTAAAAATAGTATAGGATGTTCTATATTTTTTGGGCTTTGTTAATTATTATTGAATCTTCATCAAGAATTTTTTTCAAGTTACAGTTCCACTAACTCATTTGACTTGTAAAAACAAACTTGAGTGGAATAAAGAAGCATAAGTATCATTTGATTCTTTAAAGAATGAGTTTATTTCTACATCAATCTTATATTGTGTTGAATTTTTTAAGGCATTTTTTATAAAAACAGACACATCAAATTTTGCTTTAGGTGCCGTATTATCACAAATGGGAACAGATGAAAAATTCCACCCAATAGCTTTCCATTTGAGGAAATTTTTAGTAGCCGAGATTAATTATCAGATCCATGATAAAGAGTTCCTTGCAATCGTGGATTCATTTCAAGAATGGCATCATTATCTAAAAAGCACCTCAAGTCAAGTTACCGTATATATAGACCATAAGAACCTCGAGTACTTCATGTCAACACGTGTCTTGAATTATTTTCAAGCTCATTGGAACAAGTCTTTATCTAAATTCAATTTCAAGTTCACTTATCCTCCCAAAAAAATAACAAGGTCTATTAGATGCTCTTTCTAGATGTTCTTATCTTGCACCAAAAGAAGGAGATGTATCTTTTGATCAACAAAGATCAATTCTCTTGAAGCCCAAGCATTTTCATCTTTGAGCTATAAAATCAACATTGACTATTGATTCAACATTTGTGAAGCAAATTCAATGTTCAAGATATCAAAGAAACTTCTACTAAGTCCCATGATACTTCGAAGTTTGAATTCAAGAATAATTTACTATATTTCAAAGGACGTCTATATGTTCGAGAAGGTGAAGCTCAATTACATGTTCTTCAAGCTTGTCATGACTTTCCAACAGCAAGAGATTTTGAGTATAATAAAACTTTAGAACTAATATCTAGGGATTTTTGGTGGCTGCAAAGGTGGAAGGCAGTCAAAGATTTTGTACAATCTTGTGATGTTTGCTCAAGATCAAAAACTCCTCGTCATTGACCTTATAGACTTCTTCAGCCGTTACCTATTCTAGAATAACCATGGTCTTCTATTTCTATGGATTTCATCATGGATCTTTCAATCTTAGGTTCTTATGACTCTATATTCATGATAGTAGATCATTTTACCAAGATGACACATTTTGTACTATATACAAAATCTATCACATGTAAAAAAATAGCTAAGCTTTTCATTGACAATATCTATTACTGTCATGGATTGTCAAAGGATATTATATCGGATAGGGGGACTCAATTTGTATCAAGATTTTGAAAAATCCTCTTAAAGATTCTAAAGGTGGATATAAAGCTTTCTTCAACTTTTCATCCTTAAACTGATGGACAAATAGAATGAGTACTTCAAGTTCTAGAGTAGTATTTGAGATGTACCATCAATAATCATTAAGATGATTTGACAACTCTTAAACCATTGACAAAGTTTCCATATAATAATATGGTATATTCTATTACTCAATAAATACCTTTCTTTGCCAATCATGGTTATCATCCACGTCTTGATACTTTTGACTTCTTAAAAGTTGATAATCCTAAGATGGAAGATTTAGCAAATTGCTTGTCAGAGCTACATACAACAATGAAGATACAATTAAAGGAAGCTCAAGAACAACAAAAGACTAATGCGGATGCCTATTGCAAGGAGCAACCATAATATAATATGGGTGATAAGGTATGGTTATTTTGTCATAATATCAAGACTACTTGTCCTTTTGATAAATTAAATTATTGTAAGCTGAGACCTTTTTTTATTTGTGAACAAATCAATCTTGTTGCCTATCGATTATATCTACCAAAATCTATGAAGATCCACCTTGTATTTCATGTATTTCTTTTAGAGCCGTATAAGATAATGAATATCTTCGGAAGAAGAAAAATGCCATCTCTCTCTATAAAAGTGGATAATAATCAAGAATTTAAGGTGGAAGAAGTCTTAGATTCAAGGTGGCATCAAAATAGATTGGAATATCTTTATCAATGGCACAGATATGATATTAGTGAATGCACATAGGAGCCATCAAAGAATCTTACAAATGCAGCAAAGAAAGTTGAAGTCTTTCATCAACGACATCCATCAAAACCAAAATGAAGAATAGTAAATCTTTGTTATAAAAGAAACAAAATCAAAAGAAAATAACATTCTATCTTTTATCTTTTGTTGTAACTTTTGTATATTTATAATGAGATGGAGCACCAAAAACTAGCAAATTCAACCTTCAAGCTTCCATTTGTGGACTTATTAGATGAGACATTGCGATTGTTACAACCTTCAAGACGATGAAATTGAGATGAAGATCCTTAAGAATGACATGTCCTTCCTTGAATAGATGGTGAGATATAACGTATTTGGTATCACAACCTTGGAAGAGACTCCCCATATTTAGTGATTTTATTGGAGGTAGGAACAACTCTTGATGGTGTTCCAAATGTTTGATTTGAAGGAAGTTACGAAGGCCTCAACAATGACCAAATAACAAGGTGGTCTTCTTGTCCTAGTATGGGACACTATAGATGGTTGAGAAGACCTATCAACCATCTTCGAAGAGAGCAAAGATCGGAGTATGTACAAAGTATAATTTACTGCATCTTGGACTACCTCAACATATGAAGACCGCTCCTTGTAGAACTCATAATGTCATTCTAGATAATATCACGGACATATATATTTACATCAATATTTAGGTATATGATTAAAAAGAAGTAGGTAAATATAGAATAATTCCATAAATTCTTTTAGAAAAGCTTTCTAGAAGCTTTATAGATACAATTTTGACTTTAGATGTATTTGTGAGTTAAAAACTTGGCCAAAAAGCTAACCATATATTGGTAGCTTGTGAAACAAGATATCTCCATATAATAGCTTATAGAATAAGCCAACTATGTGGCACATATATAGATAACTTATCTTGCAAGATAAGACATGTGGCTAGCAAAGTCAACACAAGTTAGAGGTCTTATAGGACATCGCCATGTAGTTTTTAGTTAGATAGTATATATTAAAGTAAGAGTGAAGCCTTCTTCACTCTTGTCAATGCCTTTTTAGTCTTGATCTTGTTTCAAGACTTTCTAGTCTTCTTGTTTTTGGCAATAGCCATTCTAATTTATATTACATGACCTTTTGAGTGACTTTTTAGTTCTCTTTAGTGATAAAAGAATATATTGAGGATTCTCTTTCTTTGAGATTTATGTCCTTGACACTTGGTAGGCTTGCTATAATCTATAAAGAATTAGAACTAATATAGCTACTATCTTCATATTATCTCCATCATCAAATCCAAATAAGACATGTATGTAGATATCTTTGATTAATATTGTATTCCATCAAATTGACAAAAAATCTATTCTTTTTGAGTTGTTAATCTAAAAATGATTTGATTGTGCTCCAACATATCATAGGTACAAATATCTTTAATTGTTTTTAAATAATTAAATATAAATAATCTTATCTTCTTTTTATTTTAAATATTTATTTGATATAAAATATTTTTTTCTAAAAAAAGATTGCATATTATTTGGATTTTTTTTCTATTTAGGAAAGTCTTTTTTGATTGTATTGTTATACTCTATTTGAAATCTAAACCTACTTCTTTTTGGTTGAAGTATTCTTCATTTTTTTTAATGATTAATAAATATTAATCTTTGTATTTGCTTGAAAGTATTTAATTTTGAGTTGGTCATAGATTTGATGTCAAATATTCAATGTTTGAGCTTTTCTTTTTTAATTTCTTTTACACAACTTGATCATTTGTCCTTAATTTTAATGAGTTCATAATATTGGGAGTTTTTAACAAGATATCTTATTTGAAAGTAATAAATTGTACTAATTGGCTTGTATTAATGAATTCTAATATTAATTTTTTTTATATGTGATGACAAATCAAAAGCTTCATCTTATATATAGATTAGATTAATATAAGAAAGTAGATTGAATTTCCTTGATTCATGAAGATAAAATACTATGTCATCCAATATCTTGATCACATACAAATAAATCAATTTTATTTATTTTTTTATTACAAAATATATCTATACTTATCATAAATTTTTTTAGTATATCAAATAGTATGTAAATTTTACTATTAAAATTATAATCCTTAAAGATATATTTAGAAGTCTTATTATTTAATTTGTTTTTGTTCTTATTTTAAAATATATAAAAAAATAAGCCAATTAAAAACTTTTTAAAAACTTACATCATTTATATTTTTATTATATTTTTTTAAAATAAAATTTTATAATTTACTATTTTTAAGCTTTAATTGATGAAAAAAATTGGCAATATTTATGGCTTCATTCTATAAGTATTAAGTAGCTTATATTATAATTTTATATTTCTTGTTTATTTAATTATACTTTCTTTCATCTATCATATTTTTCTAGAATAAAAAATTGAGTTAATTATTTTTTAAATCATTTTATATTTTGTTAATTCTTAAATTCAATATTTATAAGTTTTTTTCTTTCATCTTCCTTTGATCGGTATATCTTTCTTCTTGTTTGTCAATTCAATAAGTTCTTTGAATAGTTTAAATTTTTTATATGATTTTGATTTTTTTAAAAAATAATATCTAAGTTTTTTTTAAAGAAATTGTATATGAATGCTATGAAATATTATAAATCTTGTAAGGAAGGTATAGACAGTAGACCAAGAAGTTTGAAATGTATTAATTCTAAGACCATAGTAATGTAGTAAAGTGAATTTTTTTAGAATCTTTTCCCATATTATTTTTTAGCTAAATAATCTTTATAAAAAAATTTAGTATTTCTAATCTTAATAAAGTTTATGCTCTATCTTCTCTTGATAAGTGACTTAGACTCATGTAAATCAAGTGTTTTATAAGGGCATGAATCTTATAACGTCTATTATAAGGATGACAATTTTTAATAGCTAGAGCTTTTACCTCTATATTATTATTCAATATTCAAAAAATTTCATTTATAAACTTAGCTACATGTCTTAGGTTACTAAAACAACCAATTGAAAAGAAATTTTGTTCTAAACATGGAACAAAGAGGACTTAAGACACATTTCAACTACTATTCTAACTTATGAATATTATATTATTACCATTACAAGAAATCTAATATAATTTTTTATCTTTTTTTTATATAATTTTTCTGGCAACTCATTTTAGATGATGTAGTTTATTTTCATTTCTAGCTACTTGACATGTGGTTCTTGAATCTCAGTACAAAAATTGTTTTATTTTTCATGTTTGAGCTTTTAGTATTTTTGTGATACTTGACAAGCGTTGCATTCATTGCATGAGCAAAGATCATGCTCCCATATTAGCTATGGCTGCTTGAGCTTTCATTATTAAGACAACAATTGATTTGTAGATTGGCATGCCATTTAGAGATAAGTTCAACTTTGTGATCTATCTTGTTCCTACTTGACAGCTCTAATACAAGTTGTTTATCTAGATGTTTGCTACAATCAATGCTCTTTTTTTTCTCTTCTTCATATTTATTTCTAACATCTGTATTGTCTAATTTTTTTTTCTTCTATTCTTCATATTTACTTCTAACATCTATATTATCCAAATTTGTTTTGTTTCAAATGACTTAGTTATTTTGGTGAAGGCTACTCCAATCTCCTTATTATTAATTTTTTTTTAGATTTTAAGCCTCTTCTCTTTTTTCATTGATATTTACTTCAAGATTAATTCTTGATGAAGGATTGATAATGTTTAAAATTTGATCTTGTGCAAGTTTGTTTGTAAATTATTATTGACAATGTTGAGCTATATAATTGTAATCTTTACATTTGTGGAATTGAAATGAGAGACGACCTAAAGATCTTTGATCTTGTAAATTGGTTGATCTTGCTTGTCTAATGAAGTTTCTTTGATCCATGTGCAATCTTCTTTTATAGTTGTTTGGTTATCTTCTACAGTATTGTTTAGCTTTTCTTTCTCAAATATTGAATTGATTAGATTGAATTGATAGTAGTTTTTTATTACCTAGTTATTGTTTTTGAGCTCTATTTTGTGTACTTTTATTATGAATTTGTAAGATATAAATATAAATTTTGGTAGTAAATCAATTGCTGAGATTGATTATAATAAACTTTCAAAGCTTTGAATTAATCTATTGAAGATGAGTTAAATTAGTGTTTAATCAGCAAATAATTGTTTCAAAATAATTAGCCAATTCTTCAAATTATAAGCATTAATTAAGGATTCTTCTATTGATTTTTTTTCTCCTAATTTCATGCAAAGCAATTTCATAGATAGTAAGAATACTTGGGAGGTACTAATTAATTAAAATTAATTTCAAATGACTTAATTATCTTAATAAAGTCTAATTCAATTTCTATATTATTGATATTTTTTAGACTTTTTGTCTATTTTTTTTAATGGTATTAATTTTAGAATTAATTATCGATAAAGAATTGATATAATATACTTCTTAATTTCATACAATTTAGTTTATAAATTATTATCCATAATATCAAATTATATGATTGTAAGTTCTATATTTGTAATATTGAAATAGAATTGGATATAAAAATCTCTAATATTGAAAATTATTTGATTCAGCTCAACTAATAAAGTTGCTTTGAAAATGTGCAATTATCTTCTATAGTTAATTTTCCTTCTTCTGTAGTATTATCCACCTTTTTTTTCTTAAACATTGAATCACTTGAATTGAGTTGATAGTAATTTTTCATAATCAAGTTGCTTATTTTCTAAGTTTTATTCTTTATATGCTTTTTAAGAATTTAGAAGATATAGATGTAAATCTTGGTAGCGTTGTCGTATTATGTGCTTTCCTGCTCGAGAACGCGCCGGGTGTCTGGCTGTAGAAGGTAGTATGGAGATTCGTCGATAGTCAAGCAGTCTATCAGTTTTGAATGCTGGAATATAAACGACTGCAACAATGTACCGTAAATCTGTACGGATGCTCTTTGACTGCTTGTCGAAGTCCTTTTTGCCCCAGCCGGTAGGTCTCTAGACGTTACAGAGAACCCCGAACAACCCAAATTGTTAATCTTCAATACCGCTTTGTACTTACAATCTTGTATCCACTGACTGTCTTGTTAGATTAACCCAATAAATTTCATTCACTTCGCATACTCAATCCTATAGACGCCCTTTTAATCCTTCAATCACAGACGTAACTCAATTTTACAAAACAGTGAAGAGTATTCAAACCCACTTCATTAAAAATCTCGATTCACCATTACAATATTCACTTCAACAGCGATTGCCTCAACCTTCCCAAAACTCTACGAAGAAGAAAAATCCAAATTCTCTGTCTTTCCTTCCCCGACCCGAAGCATGAAGCTCCTCTTCTCTAATCCCCTTGATCTCCAAAAACCTCCAATGAAAACCGAACTAGTAACCTTGCAAAAGCTTGAAAACTAGCTCCCTCTGATTCCCTGAGAAAAAAAAAAACCCCCCCTTCAAAACTATATCCCCCCTAACCTTATCCTCTGAATTTCTTCAATCTTCCGTCTTAGATCCGGAATTGGCTCCTACCGTCAAGCTTGGATCCGAAATTGGCTCTCGTCGTCAGAGCTTTCTCCTCCGTTTTCACCTTTAAGAAATCCATTTACCGAAAACAACGTTCCCTGAAACGACACAGAGAACAGGACAGCCTGAAACAGAATCGAACCCCGTAATCGGGACGACATTGAGTCGCCCGACCAATTCAGGTCCCATATTGGGAAAGATGTCCGTAGTAACCTGGATGTTCCCGTAATTGGATCAAATTGGTCCTCGCGTCAGATTGGCTAAGATCCGTAGTAAGACTTGGATTTCTCGTAATTAGACTCCATTGGGTTGACCGGCCAATTCAGGTCTCATATTGGATAAGAGGACCCGGATTGGATTCTCAAAATTGGATCCAATTGGCTCTTCGAACCCGTCGTGTGAATTGGCCCTTCTCTTCCTGCTGACTCTCGTTATAGGAATCTAATGGAGCATTTCAATATGCCCTGGCTGACTGTAACGGAGCGACTGAACCTGACCACTCAGTATTTGCACTGGAGTTGGTCGATGCTCCCAATATTCGAGGTAACTGAATATTAATAAAATTCTCCTTTCTTTTTATTTTCACTGTATATTCGTGTTACAACACGACACCGTATCAAATGTAGAGATTATTGAATTAGACCTTCAAAGCTTTAAAATAATCCATTACAGACTAATTGAACTAATGTTGAGTCAATAATTGATTGTTCAAAAAAAGTTAACCAATTCTTAATATCATGAATATTCTTCAAATATTTTGTTATTGATCTTCCATCTCATAATTTTATATTTTATAATTTAATAGATAGTAACAAAATTCAAAAAGCATCACTTGCATAGAAGTTATTTTGTAGTGCAGTCCAACTATTGATTGGATCATTGTCTCCAACTACAATGTCTGTAAGATCATTGTTCATTGACTAGATTGATATCTTGAATGCTTATTGTAATTATCATGTTATTTATTCTACAAATTCCTTTCAGAATAAACATGTATAGGAGAATTCGAACACAGGGAAAGACTAAGCGTATGAGCTTTACTAGTTAGCATCACACAATTAACTGTATTTTGAACCACTAAAATACTAAGAAACACTACAATGCTTCTTTCGAGTAACAATACTCCTTCATCACCTGATAACAACAGTGTGTAACCTTGCACTCTTAAAAGACTGTTCAAAACTCATAAATTCCATCCAATACCAGGAATAATAAACTTCACACCAACCAATCTAGATTCATAGAATTTTTGTAATCACAGACTTCCTCTGTCCAAAATACACACAACTTTCAATAAACAACAATCATAATCTTCCAATCATAATCAATCTTCCAATAACTTCTCAGATAATTCAATCACATAATATTCTAATTACATAATCAATAATTCATAAATCAATCTCTGATTTATATCTACAAACTCACTTCTCAGTATTCAAAAACTATCCATTACTCTTCAATAACAAAGACAAGAAAGAAAACAAAGAGGTAGCACCAAGCTTAATCTTGGCTCATGACTATCACAGTCTGGCCCTCCAACAAACTTCTACAACTCCTATATAATTGCTACTGATTTCCAGGTCCTAACCGTAATCCTATAATAACCACTTTTAATAAGTAAATCAACCATCCATCCTCCTGAACTGACTATTCTATAGATGATTAATCTATTTTACTAATATCTTATAAAAATAAACTAATATCTATTCTACATAGCCCCACTCCTATCTGTGTAGCATCCTTGCAAACACATAATTGATTTCTATCTAAAAACTACTTAACAAAACTCTATAAAGTTACTAGTTCCTCTGGCCCACCCAATTAATCATTTGCTGCATTATCGAATGTGGATTCTATCGATTCTAGTTCTAATTGTAAATCTTCTTCCTCTTCTTCCAATCCATCCATCGACTTTTTTCTCAATTGGTTTGAGAGATCTTCATTATACTCATCCAATACATGGACTTGAGCCTCCAATTTCAAGATCTAGACATCCCGAAGTTCTAATTGTTGCTGCTGCTGACTCATCTATTTTGGAACATCTTCAATCGACACTTGTGATCGGCTCCTCACTATTAACTCTTAACTGGAACCACTAGTCTTAAAAACACAAGAAATATAAGAAAATGGCACTCCAATCAACTCAAAATAATACCACAGAATGACTTTAACTAGTACCCCACTCCTATTCTTTTACTACCTAGTGATAATAACAACATGTTATCCATACTATCTGTGAAAGGTAATGGAAAGTAATCTTTCTCGGTGGCCACATTAAGTTTCTGGAAATCCTGACAAATTCAGATTTTTTTGTTTTTTTTCGACACCATCACGATTGAAAAAATCCACTCGCTATTTGATACTAGGTAAATAAAACCAACCACAAGAAGCTTGTCGAATTCCTCGTTTACTATGAAAAAATATTTAGGATTAAGACGATGTTGTCTTTGCCATACTGGTTTGGCATTCTCCTTTAAAATGATACGATGCTCACAGACGTCTGCGGGAATATCCTTTAAATCAACATAAGTCCAAGTAAAAGTGGACTTATGATGGAAGAAAAATTCTGTCCAACAGGTCAACTCATGGTCCTTAATACCTTCGTAGACCTTAATTGTTTGAGGCTCTATTGTGGTCGCCAAGTTAATAGTTTGACATAAAGATGCAACAGCGATGTTCTGTTTCAACCCCTGCGCTGATTGAACATTACTCGATAAGTCTGACAAGGATAAAGTACTAAATCTTGTGTCTAAGGCACTAACATGGTGCATATCATACTTGGTCATCTAATCAATACTAACATAATCACAGATTTTTAAATCCGTTGGATATATCAAGTACTCCCTCGGACCTCCACATTAGTACACCACTCCAAGGTATTGTGTTGCTTCCACGGATGCCTCCGTAATCGATGCAACTGCATCATCATTGGAGCTAAGCTCATTGTTCAATATTAATTCAGATGCTCATAATTAAGACTCCCTATGATAGCGTATTAGGTATATTTGTAATACTATTTTGTCATCGTCCTTGCCAATTATCAAAGTATCCTGACTCCAATCATTTTTGGCCTTCGCTTGATAAAGCAAAGGTCTTTAAATAAAATTGGATATGATAAAATCAAACATTATAGTCGAAAGACAATATAGTCAATTACATATGCAATATCAACAATTATAGTTTGGAAACTCCGTAAAATATCTATTGGTTTAACTTGGCTATGATCTGCCATCCATAATACCAATGTCGTGGGTACTAAGTGTTTCAAATCTAAAGCATCCATAGTATTAACATTCATTAAATTGACACTGGAACCACCATCCACATGAACACCCGAGATCATAATACCTTTAATCGAAACATTGATGGTTGGTACACCTAGGTCAAGGTTCAAATTGACTTCACAAACTTCCTTATTATATTGCCTATGTTGTGTTAACAATAAATTCAATGTAGAACGGCACTCTGGTGCGACTGCTAGAAATTGCTTCATAGAAAGAGAAGGCCAAATAGCATCCAGATCCTTCAATATGTCATAGGGTTCCATATTTAGGGTAATGCCCAATGCCCTCTTTCTTTTCATTAGTTGGAGTTTAACTTCGTGAGGTAAGATATTCTCCTCCCCTCGACATAGAATTCGAGCAAAAGACAGAGCTTCTTTAGAATTCACGCCTCTCAGAGGATCTTTCAACAGAAATGACATTTCTCGAAACTATGTAGAGAACGGAACAACTTGAAATGGAATCAAAGACTCTGTAATCGGGACCTCATTCGGTTGTCCAACTGATTCAGGTCTCATACTGGGTAAGAGGCCCGTAATAGGACTTCAATTAGATGTCTCCATAATTAGGTCAAATTGGCCCTTTACATCAGGCTCACCCAAATTCTAAATTGGTCTTTTTTCCTTTTGCTGAATTCTGGTAAGAACGGCTTGGATACATTCCACCTCATTTATTAGAGAATCTTGAAGACCTTGATTTATCTCCATTTTTCCTTGAATTTGGATCTATTGATCCCGATTATTGAAATTGAATGGAGCATTACATTGCTGACAAGTATGCCCCGACTGCTTGCAATTCCCACAAACTGGCATATAATTGTTACTAGCTTTGGGATTGGGACATTCACTCACATAATGATCAATCTGTCTGTAATAAAAACAACAAAGTGGTCTTTTTGCACCCCCATTAGGCATACTGGATGTCTCCACTGGTATATACCTACTAGGCTTGTTCCATGTAGGATAAAAAAATAATCCTGGTTGTCCCGTTGTCATATTGTGGTTCGGCTACTATATGAAAATAATGTAATTATGTACTTAATATATAATTTATTAAGTATTATTGTGAGAGCCATGTTAGTAGATTTTAGTTGGTTGTAGGATATAATTTGATTATTACTTTGAGAAGAGGTTGTTTAAAAATATTACTATAGAATTTGTATAACTTTAATTTCTTTTTGATAGTGGCTTTTAAGATTGGTTTTGGTTGATAGTAACTTCTAAATATTTAGAGTCACCTTTGTTAGACATTGGTGACATTTAAAAAACTATTTTGGTTCTTTTATTTGGTGTTTAGAGCATACATTATGTAAATCTTATAAGAAAAAGGATTGAAGAAGGATTTTGGTAGCAAAGGGAGTAATTAGGGCACCAATATAGATGAATGGAGATGAATGATATAAATCTCCATTCCTATTGGTCAAAAATCATGACCAATGGGCTTTGAGGAGGCTGCCCGAGGCCATATTAGGGATTAGGGTTAGTTTCTCGAGGCCATTCGAACATTGAAGGCTAGGGTCAGAAAGTTTAGGTTTTTGGTTAAGGTTTTGGTGCAAGTTTTGTATCATTTGGGGTTTATATGAAGAAGTTATAGGTGCTCAAAGTTAAGGTGTTAGTTTTGGACCTACTGTCACTCATTGGGGCATAACGCACGCGTACGGACGGCCATTGAGGATCGGCGACCGCGACTGGAGAGAGAACTTTTGCAGCTATACTTTACGTATACTGCTTACTGGATTCTAAGTTCAGATGAAGGAGTTATTGGATTTTGAAGCCAACACATGCAATCTAAGGGTAGTAAGTAAACCGATTTACTAGTGTTTGTCTCTTGAGCTATAACTTGAGCAATTTTGTGAGGTTTTGGCTCAAAATTTCCAGGAATGTGTAATTTCATGTAAGTAAACTTTGTGCATAAGTTCTATGACATTTGGAGTTCGGGTTTTTGAGATATAAGGAAAATAGTTTTCAGGTGCTTGTAAATTAGGGTTTGGAGTGTCTGCTAGGGTTTCTTAGATGCCAGAAGATCGAGAGTGAATTTGCATTCTTTTTTTTTTGTGGTACAAGTTAAGGGTAAATTCTACCTATCTTGTAAATTTGAAACAAACTGAACGGTTAGATCAATAGTTATGATTTTCTAAAGTTCTAGGCGAGAAAACCCTTCGCAGAAAAAATATGTTTTGAAGGGATTTTGTTATATTTGGAGTTTCATACAAAAATAAAGGAGTTTTGGAAGCCAAGAAAAGAATCATATAAAGGTTTAAGGTACACTCTCTACAGCTAGATACCCAATGTATTCCCAGATAGTAAATCACGCCATACGACATCGTTGGAATGGAGAGAACTTGGTTCGATGACGCTGAAGGAGCATATTGTTGATATCTTTGCTGCTCTTTCCCATAGTGCTGGGGGTTTGATGCAGACCCTTGATTAAAATTGGAACTTTAAAAGTTATTGAATGCTTGATTTTGTCGATTAGATTGTTGTCCATTCCATCCAAACATATTTTCTAATTGAACTTGATTGACGTGCCAGTGAATTAGTGGAATCATGGTCTGATTACTGAATTGTTGTTGCCTTTGTAAATTCTAATAATTAGCTGTTAAGTGCTTTCCTCTACAAAATGTACATTGATCCATCATTTTTGAAGGTGAAGGACATTCTATTATCAAATGACTGTGGCCCTTACAATTACTGCAGCAAACATTGGTCCCAGTATTGATAGGCTTTTGCTTCTTTTCCTTATCTTTGGTCATATTGATGGCCATTTCTTCTATTTTCTTCGTCAAGTTCAACAACAAGGCTTGATTAGAAACTTTTGAGGCTTGTATTATTAATAACTCTACCGCAGTTAATACTTGTTCTTCATATGAAAAATAGGGAGCATATGCTATTGTGACATTTGGTGGTTTAGCGTGCAATGGGATGACATTAACTGTCCCCTGAATATTAGCACTGAAATTGGCCCTTGTATCTAACATCCATTGTCGTATTATGTGCTTTCCTACTCCAGAAGGTGTCGGGCATCTGGTTGTAGAAGGTAGTATGGAGATTCGCTAATATTCAAACAGTCTATTGGTTTTTGATTGTTGGAATATAAACATCTGCAAGAATACACCGTAAATCTATACGGATGCCCTTCGACTGCTTGCCAAAGTCCTTTTTGTCCCAGCCAGTAGGTCCCTACACGTTACAGAGAATCCCGAACAACCCAAACTACTAATCTTCGATACCGCTTTATACTCATGATCTTGTATCCACTGACTGCTTCGTTAGATTAACCCAATAAGTTTTATTCACTCCGCATACTCAATCCTATAGACACCCTTTTAATTCTTCATCACAAACGTAACTCGATTTCACAAAATAGTCAAGAGTAATCAAACCCACTTCATTAAAAATCTCGATTCACCATTACAACATTGACTTCAGCAACGATTGCCTCAGTCTTTCCAAAACCCTATGAAGAAAAAAAAATCCAATTCTCTGTCTTTTTTCCCCGCCCGAAGCATGAAGCTAGCTCTCTGATCCTTCAAAAAAAATCCCCCCCCCACTTATTCTCTCCCCTCTCATTTCTTAACCTTAATTCTGAATTTCTTCAATGCTCCATTTTGGATCCGGAATTGGCTCCCACCGTCAGAGCTTGGATCCAAAATTGACTCTTGTTGTCAGAGCTTTCTCCTCTATTTTTACCTTTAAGAGATCTTTTTATCGAAAACAACGTTCCCTGAAACGGCACAGAGAACAGGACAACCTGAAACAGAATCGAAACTCCGTAATCGGGACCACATTGAGTCGCCCGACCAATTTAGGTCTCATATTGGCTAAGAGTCCAGTAGTAAGACCCGGATGTTTTCGTAATTGGATCAAATTAGTCCTTCACGTCAGATTGGCTGAGGCCCGTAGTAAGACCTGGATTTTCCCGTAATTAGACTACATTGGGTTGCCCAACCAATTCAGGTCTCATATTGGGTAAGAGGACCCGGATTGGATTCTTGAAATTGAATTCAATTGGCTCTTCGAACCAGGCTCACACGTCGTGTGAATTGGTCATTTCCCTTCCTGCTGACTTCCGTTATTGGAATCGAACGGAGCATTTCAGTATGCCCTAGCTGACTGTAACGGGGTGACTGAACCTGGTCACTCAGTATTTGTACTGGAGTTGATCGTTGCTCCCAATATTCGAGGTAATTGAATATTAATAAAAGTCCCCTTTCTTTATATTTTCACGATATACTCGTATTACAACACGACACCGTGGATAAGCACCCACTGATCCGTTCCAAGTCAAATTTTGATAACTGTCTTGAATTCGAATCATTGTAGCTCCCACAATTAAAAATTGATCATAATGGCATTCCTTCCAAACCTTGACTCTATTAAGGAATGCAGACACCGTAACCGATTGAGCTTCCTTCACAAACATTTTTAACTCTGGTGGTTACAAACCATTGATTAATCTGGATAAGATAAATGCCTCTCGTATTTGGTGATTTGACCACTTATTAAGTATATCAGCCACCCGGCCATAATACAATTCCACCGCCTTTTCTAGAATCATTTTGTTGTTCATTAACCTCTCTCGAAGATGATCCTCAAAACCTATTGGCCAAAAATGGATTAAAAATGTATTCTTCAATGCTTCCCAATTCGAAAATTGACCCAATGGTTGATAGTTGTACCATTCAAATACCATATCTTTTAAGGTTGCTAGCAACCTTTGTAACCAAATATCTTCTATTATTGACTATACATGCTATCAAAAACTGAGACAAATGTTGATGAAGATCCGTACTCTGAAAGCCCCTAAAAGTAGGTAATGGAGCCACGCTCGTTAAGCGATCGCTCACGTCACTCATTTGTACTACTATTGGAATCGCTAGACTACCCGTCGCCATTGAAGAGGACAATGTGCCACTTAATTTCTTATTAAAATTACCACTGCCTTCCCCAATTGTCTTTTTAAGACTTTCCAACCTCTTCAATTTACTATTAGTATCTTTGAATAAGTTTATTGGTTGAATTGGAGGTGAAAACAGTGGATTTTGAAATACGCTGAATTGGCCCTTATTAACAAGTAATTTATGCTATTCTACGAAACTAGTTTTTATAGAATCGATAGTTTCCGCTATTGGAAAGGTATCCAACAAAGTACCCAAATCTTTTGTGTTTCCTCCACTTGCACTTAATGAGCTTAAGAGATATGCTTGGCTGTTGACAAAATTTCTTGCGAATACTCTTGGAAATTTTCTTAACAGTATATATGTCTGAAATATTAGAAATCGATCAGCTTCTGGGTATGCTCGGATATGCCGACAAGCATGCAACCATGGCTTAATCCAACTTTGTCAACGCTTCCTTTTTAACTTGTGTTCTTGCTCATTTTACAATGATTCTCTTGCTTATGTTCTCTCTTGTCTTTCTTTTGACTGGCGAGTTTTTTTTACAACAATGTTCTCATTCTTAATAACCATAATCTTTCATTATATACTGCTGAATTTGCTTCCTATTTCCCACCTACTCATCCGACAGTTAATTCCTAACACTCAATGCTATTATTACTCCTTGAGAGTAGCGCCAAAATTTAATTGTAGTTTTACCTATTCTACAAATTTCTTTCAGAATAAACTTGTATAGGGAAATTCAAACACAGGAAAAGACTAAGCATATGAGCTTTATTAGTTAGGATCACACAATTAACTATATTTCGAATCAATAAAACACAAAGAAACACTATAATGCTTCTTTTTAGTAACAATACTCCTTCATCACCTGATAACAACAGTGTGTAACCTTGCACTCTTAAAAGACTGCTCAAAACTCATAAATTCCATCCAATACCAGGAATAACAAACTTTACACCAACTAATCTAGATTCACAGAATTTTTGTAATCACAGACTTCTTCTGTCCAAAATACACACAACTTTCAATAAACAACAATCATAATCTTCCAATCATAATCAATCTTCCAATAACTTCTCATATAACTCAATTACATAATATTCCAATTACATAATAAATAACTCATAAATCAATCTTTGATTTATTCCACAGACTCACTTCTCAGTATTCAAAAACTATCTATTACTCTTCAATAACAAAGATAACAAAGAAAAAAAAGAGGTAGGACCAAGCTTAATCTTGGCTCATGACTATCACAGTCTAGCCTCCTAACAAACTTCTACAACTCCTATATAATTGCTACTGATTTCCCGATCCTAACCGTTGTCGTGTTGTAATACGTCTATATGATGAAAATATAAATGAAGAAGATTTATTAATATTTAATCACCTTGGATGTTAGAAGCGGCGACTAATCCCAGTGCAAATATTGAGAGACCAAGTACAGTCACCCCGTTACAGTCAATCGGGGCATACTCACCAATAACAAAATGCTCCGTTCGATTCTAGTAACGAAAATCAGCAAGAAGGGAAAGGACCAATTCAACATCGGGTGAGCCTGGTTCGGAGAGCCAATTGGATCCAATTTCAGAAGACATCTAATCTAGGTCCTATTACGGGCCTCTTACCTAGTATGAGACTTGACTTAGTCGGGCAACCCAATGTGGTCCAATTACGGGGCTTCGATTCCGTTTCAGGCTGTTCCGTTCTTTGTGTCGCTCTGGAAACATCCTTTTAATAAAAGCATCTCTTAAAGGCAAAAATGGGGGGGAGAAAGCAGGAGGGGGTCGGCTGTTCCAATTTGGAGAGTCCAAGGCAGAAGAATAGGATCTTCCTAGGATAAAAAGAGAGGGTATGTTAAGAAATGGATTTTTTCGAGAATCGAGGTTTTAAGTCGGAGAGCTAGCTTCATGCTTTCGGAAAAAGATGGAGAATTGGGGTTCTTTTTTTTTATATATAGGGTTTTGGTGAGACTGAGAGGGAGGTTGCTGAAAGTCAGTGATATATTGGTGAACTCGATTTTTCCGTAAGAGAGGAAAGGCTGGTACTCTTGATTGTTGATGGAATGGGAGATACTTTTGTGGTTGAAATTCAGAGTTGTCTAGAAGGTTGAGTATGTTGAATGCATGCGTGGTTGTGTTAATCTGATTATACAGATAGAAGATATCTGCCAACAGTTTAAAGAGGTATTGGGAGTTGGCAAATTGGAGGTTGTTTAGGGTTTCTATGATAATTGGGGACCTACTGAAAGAGATAAGAAGAATATCGGCAAGCGGCCAAGGGACATTAGTGCGGATTGCAGCATAGCCTCACAATCTGTAAGCGGGGTTGAATTGGAACTTCTTCAGCATTCGAAAGGGCTTGCAGAGATACTAGCGATAGATGTTTTACAACAAGTCGAAAGGACAGATTGAGGATCATAGCTTGCCGAAGTTCACGGTCTAGGATTAAGATAATTAACGATAAAGATAAAATAAAAAATAAAAAATAAATAAAATAAAATAAAAATAACAAAAGAAATTGAAGTTATATAGGGTCTCTAGGCATATTATATTGGAATTAAGCTTTTACATTGTAATCTAATATAGATTGTATTTAGGTAGTGAAGATCCCAATAGACTGCTTGAATACTAGCGAAACACGATACTACCTCCTACAGCCAGATGTCCGGTGTATTTTCAACCAAGATAGTACGTAATACGACATAAGTGGTGAATCCAACGTGAAAGCTTGAGGTGGAAGGTATTAGATTTCGTTTGATTTTATTTTTATTTTTATGGAGAACAAAAATAAAAATTTTGAAGGATCTTTAGGAGGAGTTTTTGGTGGGGGTTCTTCTAAAGGACAAGATATGCACATCGATCCATCTATTGCTAGTATGTTTTAAGCCTTCTCATTATCAATGTAGTAACAGCAAAGCAATGATCGAAAAGAAGCTTTGGCAACCAAAGCATTGCAAGCAGTAGTCAATAAAATTGATTAATTTGATAGAAAGAATATTTTAAGGTATTTAAGATGTTATGTTCATGAAATGGAATTAAATCGAGTTTCTGAGAAGAAAATGGTTGAATTATTTCGACTTGCCATGATACCGGAGATAAGAGACCACATTACATCAATTACGGATCATTATGGGAATTCATGGGAGGTTTTCTCACATGCATTGAAAGACAAATATTTCTTAGAAGAACAATTTGAAGAATGTTTCAAAACAAGGATATGTACAAAGATGTATTTGGTATGATGATGCTTCACATACTAGGAAAGATTGCAATGAATTTAATAATATGATGCGGCAAGGAATTATTTACTGGAAAGATGAGAAGATAGTATTAAAAAATAGAGAGGATCTTCTTCAAACCAATTTTGGCAAGGGAAGAATGAGAGCTTTGGTTCAAGATTACTTAAAAAAATATGAAACAGTAGCACGAGAAAGTGTAAGTTATGGTGCTAGAGTAGATGATGACCTTGGTGGAAGTACAAAAACTAGTGAGTTTTGGGCTTCTGCCGTTTCTACAATGCAAGAAGGGAAATTACCTCGAGAAGCGGTATTGAGGACTGCAGCTACAATACGAGGTGCAACAGGTTGGAAGGATCTTGTTGAGTCTCTTTTAGTTCATACATATATTGCTAAGAGCCAACATGAAGCTTTGATGGAAGAAAAGAGACGAGAAAATTTTGATGATATGAGAGAAGGAAATTCTTCTAAGAGGCAAATTCGAGGAGACAAGGCTCGGGAGGCAGCTTCACAAGAATTGCCTGTAAAGGATACCTCAACATCATTAGAAGAAAAAACAAGGGAGACAAAAGATAAGGGCAAATCAATTGCTTATAATCTACTTTCTAACATTGAAGCGGCAACAAATTTGAAAGGGATGTTGGAAGAACGTATATTAAATACTAAGGTAGAATTCACATTGAAAGAAGTTTTGGAATATAAAATGACAAATAAGAAGATAAAGCCTGTTGCCGGACCATTACTAGAAGATTCTAAAGAACAAATGGGAGAAACATCAAAAGAAGCAAGTTTAAGAGATCCAATGAGTATTGAACATCAGTTTACTAAAGAGACTTTTGACTAAAGAGACTTGGCCGCTTGCCGATATTCCTCTTATCCCTAACGGTAGGTTCCAAGTTATCATAAAAATCCTAAATAAATTCCAATTTACCAACTCCCAAAATCTCTTTAAACTGTTGGCAGATATCCTCTATTCATATATTCAGATTTATACAACCACGCATGCATTCAGCATACTCAACCTTCTAGACAACTCTGAATTTCAATCACAGAAGTATCTCCGATTCCATCAACAATCAAGAGTACCAACCTTTTCGCTCTTTTGAAAAAAATCCAGTTCACCAATACAACACTGACTTTCAGGAACGATTGCCTCAGTCTTCCTAAAATCCTATGAAGAAAAAAAAATCCCAATTCTCTATGTTTTTTCCGAAGTATGAAGCTAGCTCTCCCCCTTAAAACCCTGATTCTTCCCCCTTCATTTCTTAACCTATCCTCCCCTTTAACCGTGAGAAGATTCTATTCTTCTGCCTTGGACTCCGCGAATTAGAATAGCCGACTCCCCCATTTTTACCTTTAAGAGATCATTTTACAGAAAGAACATTCCCGTAACGGCACAAAGAATGGAACAACTTGAAACAAAATCAAAGCCCCGTAATTGGACCGTATTGGGTTGCCTGACCAAGTCAGGTCTCATATTAGGTAAGAGACTCGTAATAGGACCTGGATTAGAGGTCTTCTGAAGTTGGATCCAATTGGCTCTCCGAACCAGGCTCACCCGATATTGAATTGGTCCTTTCCCTTCTTACTTACTCTCGTTACAGGAATCGAATGGAGCATTTCGTTATTGATGAATATGCCCCAGTTGACTATAACGGGGTGATTGAACCTGGTCTCTCAATATTTACACTGGAATTGGCCACCGCTTCTAATATCCAATGTGATTAAGTATTAATAATCCTCTTCATTTATATTTTCATCATATAAATATGTTACAACACGACATCGTATTTTAAGTACAAGAGGTTGTGATTGTTGGACATTTATATGGATCTTACAGAAGAAAACCAGATCCGACTAAAGTTGATACAATTGAAAGGATGAAAGAGGATTGTGATTTTTTAAAAGAGGTTTGCAAGTTTTGAGGTGCATGTATATTTTATCGAATCTGGATCCCTCATTATGCTCATATAGTGGATCCATTATATGAACTGTTACGCAAGGACTACTGATTTAAATGGAAAGAAAGGCATATTCAAGCAATGCAAAGATTGAAGAAATTATTAATGTCACCTCCAATATTGAAGAAGGTTGATTATAAGTGCAATAGACTAGTGATTCTTACTGTGGACGCTAGTCCAATTGCCATTGGATGAGCTGTGGATCAAGATGATTCAAATGGGAATAGATTTGCAGTTCGATTTGGAGCTAAAGTTTTAAGTATTCATCAGCGTGCATATTTGCAAGTCAAAAGAAAACTTTGGAGAGTTATTTTGGCTATAAAAGCTGAAAAAGATAATTTGATTGTGACAGTAGTAGTAATTGAAATAGATTGCTTGCCATTACTTGGAATGATTACTAACTATTAAATGCCAGATATTCCAATGTTGAGATGGATTGCTTATATTAAGTCACTAAATCCGAAATTTAAGCATGTTACTGGGAAGGACAATTTAGTAGCTGACATGCTATCTAGAGTAAGATATGAGAGGGAGAACGAAATGATTGAAGACATTAATGAGGTCGGATTGATATTCCATTCAATATCAAATCTCAACAGAAAAGACAAGCTATTTCTTGAAGAATCTTATGAAGGAGAATTATTGGATATTGGTCATTACTTGAATACCTTGACTAAGCAGGGGAATTGATCTACAAAAAAATTCAAACAAATAAGAAAAAAAGCATATGGATTTTTGCTTTGAGATGGATTCTTATGAAAGAGATCGAAGAAAGGAATTGGGATGCCACAACGAGTGATAGGCAAAAAAGAAGAAAATCTAAAATTATTAAAGGAGTTTCATGATAATTTATAGGCAGAGCATAGAGGAATCTGGGCTACTTTTGCTAAACTCAAGGAACGATATTGGTGGAAAAATATGTATCGAGAGGTGCTCTCATTTGTAGAGTCATGTGAAATCTGTCAATCGTATTCTAATATCCGACGTTGAGACGGTCTTCATCCTACATATCCTCTAGCTATTCATTTTAAATGGGTTGTTGATTTGATTATTATGCCAGATGGGTTATGACAGATGAGATATTTGGTCTTAGCTCATGAAGATTTATCAAATTAAGTAGAAGGAAGAGCATTGAGGACAAAATCTATAGAGGAGATTTGTAGGTTTTTGCTTGAAGATGTCATTTGCCGCTACGGATGCGTAGGAAAAATCACTGCAGATCGTGGAGAATTAAATGCACAAGAAGCTCGTAAGTTCTTTGAAAGATGTGGAGTTAAACTATCACTGACTACTGCTTATAATCTAGAAGGGAATGCAAAAAGCGAACGTGGTCACCCATTGATTGTAAAAGCATTAGTTAAAGTTTGTAATGGAAAAATTAGAGAGTGGCTACGGCTTTTGTCATTTGTATTATGGGCTGATTGAACAACATATAGTTTGATGACAAGATATACGCCACTAGAACTTATGACAGGTCGAAAATCAATTATGCCATTTGAAGAAAGAGTACTTACTTGGAGTATGCTACCATGGGAAGTTGGATTGACAAGAGAAGAACTTCTGGTTATTGGGATTTGACAATTGGAGCAAAGATCGGAAGATGTGTAAATAGCATTAGAAAGGTTAAAAAGAGCAAGGTTATAAAACAAGGCACGATTCGATAAGCAACATCAATTGAGATCTAAAGCAATTGAAAAAGATCATTGGATACTTGTTTATGATAGTAGTCTGGACAACGAATATAGCACTTTATGGAAGTTTTCAAAATGTTGGTTTGCACCGTATGTGATAACAACTGTTCATGATAATGTGACTTATTCATTGTGGGAGTTGGATGGCTCAAGGTTAAAAATACCAATTGCAGGGAAGAGAGTGAAATTGTTTAAACAAAGATATGTAGAAATAAATATAGAAGAGCTTAATAAAGACATAGATATTCCGCAATGGGAAGATGAAATTGATTGGATAGCAGAGATGATTAAGATGGACTAGACGAAGATTTGGAGAACATATTATGAATCAAATGGCAACTAGGTAAATTAGTGCATACTGGAGGATGCACAGGTTCAAAGGGAGTCGATGTCATGTTGTAACACGTCTATATGATGAAAATATAAATGAAGAAGATTTATTAATATTTAGTCACATTGGATATTAGAAGCGACGATCAATTCTAGAGCAAATATCGAGAGGCAAGGTTTAGTCATCCCATTATAGTCAGCTGGGGCATACTCACGAATAACAAAATACTCCATTCGATTCCAATAATGGGAGTCAGTAAGAAAGGAAAGGACCAATTCAACATCGGGTGAGCATGGTTCGGAGAGCCAATTAGATCCAATTTAAGAAGACATCTAATCCAGGTCCTATTATAGGCCTCTTACCTAGTATGAGACTTGACTTGGTTGGGCAACTCAATGTGGTCCAATTACGGGGCTTCGATTCCGTTCCAGGCTGTTCCATTCTTTGTGCCATTCTAGAAACGTCCTTTCAATAAAACGATCTCTTAAAGGCGAAAATGGGGGAGAGAAAGTAGGAGGGGGTTGGCTATTCCAATTCGGAGAGTCCAAGGCAGAAGAATAGGATCTTCTTAAGGTAAAAGAAGAGGGTAGGTTAAGAAATGGATTTTTTCGAGAATTGAGGTTTTAGGTCAGAGAGCTAGCTTCATGCTTTTGAAAAAAGACAGAAAATTGCGGTTTTTTTTTTATATATAGGATTTTGGGGAGACTGAGAGGGGGGTTGCTGAAAGTCAGTGATATATTCGTGAACTCGATTTTTCCATAAGAGAGGAAAGGCTGGTACTCTTTATTTTTGATGGAATGGGAGATACTTCTGTGGTTGAAATTGAGAGTTGTCTAGAAGATTGAGTATGTTGAATGCATGCATGGTTGTGTTAATTTGACTCTACAGATAGAAGATATCTGCCAACAGTTTAAAGAGGTATTGGGAGTTGGCAAATTGGGGGTTGTTTAGGGTTTCTATAATAACTGGGGACCAACGGACAGGGATAAGTGGAATATCGACAAGCGGCCAAAGAACATCGATGCGGATTACAGGATAGCTTCATAATCTGTAAGCAGGGTTGAACTGGAACTTCTTGAGCATTCGAAAGGGCTTGTAGAGACACTAGCGATAGATGTTTCACAATAAGTCGGAAGGAGAGATTGAAGATCATAGCTTGTCGAAGTTCACGGTCTAGGATTAAGGTAATTAACGATAAAGATAAAATAAAAAATATAAAATAAATAAAATAAAATAAAAATAATAAAAGAGATTGAAGTTATATAGGGTCTCTAGGGGTTTTATATTGGAATTAAGCTTTTACATTGCAATCCAATATAGATTGTATTTGGGTAGTCAAGAACCCGATAGACTGTTTGAATACTAGCGAAATACAATACTTCTTCCAACAGCCAAATGCCCGATGCATTTTCAAGGAAGATAGCATGGTATACTACACCATAATTCTATAATAACCACTTTTAATAACTAAATCAACCATCCATCCTCCTGAACTAACTATTCTAAAGACGATTAATCTATTTTATTGATATCTTACAAAAACAAACTAATATCTATTCTACACTTATTTTTTAGTTGTTTGTTTGTTCTTAGGTTGTAATAGTTAGAAATATATCAATGGATGATATAAATAATCATAATGGTTTATTAACGCATCCAAAGATCCATTTATTGGCTTTGAATCAGTATAAGATATTTTACAAAGACATAATGGCACCAAATTGATACCAATCTCAATAAAACCAATGACTCTTTTATTCTACTTGTTTAGTTTAAGAGAACCTCAAAATTCCTTTGATAGCTTTTTATGAGCCTAAGATTTTTTTAAGTGCCACTAAATATGTTAATTTTGCTATTGTGCCACTATTAATTATTGTTATACCTCTTATTAGTACAACTTTATAAAATCTAGTATTGTTTTATAATTATGCTGACAATCAATAACTCCTAATAGTAAAAAGTTTCTTGAAATATTTACTAAAGTCACTATGATACCAACATTTTATCTTTATTATAAGCTTGCATTTTTTTCTTAGATGTGTGGCTTTTCTACTTTTTTATCAATTTTTTAAATCATCTATTAGCTAGATAAGAAGATCTTTGGTACTTACGGAAACAATTGAATATAAGTTGAAAAGGTGGTTGATCTTTGTGTAGTTTGGCTATAGTTGTGGCGACAATACAATGCAAATTGTGATTTTTGACTTTGCCCTTGGTTTCTAATATACATTTGTATACATCAAAGATTATTTTTTATAATAGTTTGTTGCATATTAGACAATCAACATTTGATCTTGAATCTTTATATAAATAGGTATAATTTGGATTATTTTAGAAATAATTTTTTGAATTGTAGAAATTAATTTACATAATTGTTGCAAATACGTATGTATTTCCAAACTAATTTCTAGTAGTTTATCTAATGTGATAGTGAATTTTTTTGTATTAAAGATTTTGTACCATTTAATAGTGTTTTCTACCATCTCTTCTAGTTCTTATTGTAACTTTGTTTTTGAAGTTATGAAGGCACTTTCAATGTTTTGGCGAAAATAGTTTTTGTGATTTTATAATATAATATTCTATGTTTTATAAATTATACTCATTTTGCAAATAGGCAATGGTTGCAAAAATTAATGGAATAATTGTGTTTATATTTTTGATTTAAAAGTTATAATATTCCCTCAATAGTCTTGATTTTTTATAAAAATTGATGTCCATTATGATTTATACATAGGAAATGTTTTGCAATAATACTATAGAGATTCATAGTTCTAATAATTTTCTTCTATCCACAATTATTAATTAGATTAAAATTTTTCACAATGGATTTCACTTGCTTGGAATATTGCTACTTACTTTTGTGTATTCTTTCTTATAAGCAAATATTAAGACTTAAAGGATTCGATCCATAAGAAATGGAATGACTATAATTACAAATTTTATACATTAGAAGTTATCTTAATAGTCTTAGTGGTGACATATTATAGCTTGTAACATTGCTTAGTCATCTCAAAAATTTTATAGCTGCATCCATTATTTCACATAGCATAGTAACTTGTATATGAATAAATCTTTGTTAAAGAAATACATGTAATCTTTTTTAGAAGCAATTACAAAATACCAAATCATCTATTGGTGTTTGTAGTGTATTAGATAGTTTCTTGAATTGATTGAAAAAGATATCTATTAATTTATTTGGATTTTATCTAATAATGCCTAAAGCTTGTAGTACTTTTTTATTATTTTTGAAAGTATGAATTTTTTGAAGAATTCATTCTCTATCTCTTTTAAGGAGACAACTGAATTTTGGACCTCAAAATCATATGTCCAATTATTTGTTGTATTTTCCATAGTTGTAACAAAAAGATATTTAAATTTTATTAGATTAGTAAACTTATTTGATTTTGGCAATATTTTTGAAACACTACATGCATTGATGCATATCATTGCTTATACAAAAAACAAGATATGGAATCACTTTTTGTAACTTATTAAATAGTACAGCTATTGCTATTGTAACTAATTTGATAATCAACAGTATTATTATTGCCAACATTAGAATGTGGATTTTGGTTGTAATTAATATACAACAAGTTGTGGTATTATAATCATAGAAGTCTTTTCTAGTACTATTATACTTTGATATTATGACCTCATTATAAAATCATTTTTGCATCCATTAAGAGAGAGCACTAGAATGTCTACAGCAGAGGCTTGGTTTAAATCATTCGTGGATGAAGCAGGTTGTCCTCAACTTCATTATTCTATTCGTCGTAAGAATGACAATGAAGTGGTGCCTCTTATTCTCCTTCCTATGAATACAGTAAAGTTTGATGTATTCAATTATTTGAATGAAGAGGTGAAGAGAATTTGCAATGGAGAAACCATTTCAATGAGCTCGTTCCGGAGGATGTGGTGCATAAAGTATCTCCATGTCTAGGTACCTCCATTCTCGAGGTTTTCAAAGTGTTATCATTGTTGGGAGTATAAATGTGCCATGGAGGGAACAACCAATGCTGATGCAAGGATTAGGATTAAGGAGCTCTTTCTATTGCATCTACGCAATCAAATGAAGGAATGTAGGCATTATTGGATATTCAAGAGGTCATGTTATATCAACCCTGAGTTGTATATGTGCATCATTGTGGATGGCATAGACCAAAATACAACCATGGTACCCAGAATGCGTCAAACTATGAAGAACATTGAGCATCGGTTTGTGAAAACCCATCTATGCAGGGCTCTAGTACATGGAATTGGTTTGTATTGCGATGTGTGGTTTAGAGCTCACCACAAATATGATAGCAACCAAGTCGTGAGCACATTATTATATGTGATAGTGGGTGTGTTGCGGAGGAAGGGATTTTTTCCACCGACGTTGCGCATCTAAGTGGACAATTGTACACGCGAGAATAAAAACATTTATATATTTGCTCTATGTGCCACATTGGTGGGATTGGGCTTTTTTCAAGAGGTGGAATTTTCTTTCCTTATAGTAGGCCATACGCCCAAAGATATTGATCAACGATTCAATTATATATCAAATACGTTAAAAAGGTCAGATGTGGACTCGTTGAAAGAAATGCTTAGTCTTATAGAATGTGGAACATCCCCCACAGAGGCATTTTTTAGCACCCGGTTGTTAGAGAATGTGTGGGATTGGAAACAATTCATAACCCCTCACTTATTAACAGGTTCGGATTTGTTGATTGGCATAATATTTTCACACCACATGCGATTCTATATGGACAATCTAGAGGGGACCCATGAGATTCGAGTACAACACAAAGATTATTGTAAGGATCCTTGGAGACCGGAGGCAGGGACAAAAACTTTGAGGTTGTTGCCAAGTAGAAAGAAGCGACCAGCTTTTGCGAATGTATTTACAACAGATGAACGGGAGCTCAAGACATTAGATGACTTCATTGCATATAAAGAAAGATGCATTCAAAGATTGCAACATGAGGATAGAAACCGCAATGCAAAAATGGAGGTTGAAAGATTGAACCTCTATCTAGCCGAATTTCCATGCAAAGACCGCAGTGACGAGTATCGTTCTTCACTATTTTGGCCTTCGGACATGTCCAACACCACACCTGCAGAACGTGCCCCCTTGGAGGTAGTGGATGGCCAAGATGAAGAAAATCGCGAGATAACTGCTATGGACTAGATAGTGGCTATGCTTCCACATGCCGAGGCTTTCGGATACTTTGATCCTCGTAGAGGAAGACCATCTTATCAAGCGATGCCAAGGGCACAACAAATGGAATACAACCATATTGAGGATCAAGCCAAACAAGGAGCTGGAGATGAAGGCAATCACGACCCATTTCCACCATTTAATCTACAATCTGATATTAGTTGTAGACAATTTGTAGCCTTGAGTATTGATCAAGCTGAACTACAAGCCGGTGTGCCATTTTATGTGGGAAAGGTGATTTAAAATGAAAAAAGTTGATAGAGACTGAAGATAAAGGTGTGTTGATATTGGCCCATCATACGAGAGGGGGTTATTGATGGATCGGAGTCTATCGCATGGCGGTATACAAATTGCTTGAATTCATTATAGGATCATGTTTGCATCCATTTTTATATTTTTAATGTTCATGGCCAAAACTTGATACTTAATTTATTTTAGAATTTTCTTAGCTGATTTTTCATCTTCTTCCAAACTTTCTTCTCATGTTTCTATAAGATTGATAAGTAGTTTTTATTTACTACCTTTTCTTATGATAACATTCTATTTTTGAGTCATGCCACTCAGTACTAGCTATTTGTTTAGCTTTATTTTTAAGTAGATAGCCTTGTTTGACATACATAAAATCTTGTATTACAAATCTAGATAATGTATAATTTATCCTTAAGCTTTATCAAAAAAAAAAAAATTTAATCCTACTATAAATCATTTGGCATCTTAGAAACCTTAGTATGTACTTTAAATCCTAATTTATAAGCATTTGAGAGCTATTTTTTCTATTTCTCAAAAATCTAAATTTTAAATACTACAAAATTTCTATATAAAATTTATTAATATGATAATATTAATTTTTGGAAATTTTTAGCTAAAATCTTGTTAAATTACTTAAGATATAGTTTAAAATACAACCACTAGTAAATTAAGTGACTTACTATTCTTAGATTGCAAGCAATGACTTTAACTTCTTATAATTCCTTCATCTTAGCTTAGAATTTATCAAGTGGTGCATGCAACAGTATTGTTGAAAAAGTACTCTCTGTCATCTTAGTTGTTGATCATTTATTACTTTTTGTACATGTGCATTATATCTAAAAGAGTGACAATAGGTATAAAATTAATACCTTAATTTTGAGCACATATATCTCTTTTATAAAAACTCCAAATCATATAAAATTTATACCAAAACTATAGCCAAAAATCAAAATTCTTTGAATTTAACTTCTTAAGTTCAAAATCCTTGAAAGAATAATCCTAATTCTTATTAAGGCCTTAGGTTTCACAGACACAGAAATACAAGCTGAAGATCTAACAAGAAGTTCAAGAAGAACTAACAAGGACTAGATTAATCAGATGAATATAAGAACAACACTAGAGAGGTGAGCTAGAACTCCAAGAGATGTGTTGTCGAGACTGAAGAATTCTTCAACCTCGATTCCAATATATATTTCTATTTAGGAAGCTTCTCAAGCAACTCAATCAACTAGGAAGCTTCTAGAAGGTTCCAGAGACTTGCTTCTAGAAGGTTCTAGAAACTTATTTCTACAAGGTTCTAAGGACTATGTACCTAACATCACCCCCTCCTTTAGCTTCGAGGTCTCTGAGAAGCAATGTTATTGTTAATCAGTACCAACGTAAGAAAATGAAGATTTGTCGTATAATGTCTGCAATGAATTCCAATTGTTGTTCATGAAGCAAGTGGTTCATTGGCCCTAGAAGCCAACGGTAGTGGTCTACGCCTTCGACTCATGACCATGCATGAACTTCCATGTCCTCATTATGAAATTGTCCTACTAACATGCCTTCTGGCTAACCATCGTAAGCACGCTCAAACTCAAATACAATCACCAATGATCAGTTACTCAATATCCTCATCGTCATCATGGTGTAGGACGTTCTTCATCTCGAGGTCACCTTCGTAAGCTAGTTGGTTGAGATAATCTGACTGGCATAGTATCTATCTATTAGCTATCCATATTAGAAGACCAAACTATGGCTACTGAAAAAATTCTACTTTATCTTGGAGAAAATAACTACATCAACTACGAATTTTAGTGGTGCTCATCCCCTTTCTTATATTCTTGGGTGAACAAGCTTCAGAAGGAAGCTATCATCGAACCAGCTTAGGTTTATGAAGATGTTGTTGATGAAACTCTTCTATCTTTTGCGGCGCATTGGCGAGATTTTCAGCTGGCTTCCACGTTTGCTCATTAATGTCGTAGCCGTACCAATGAACAAGATACTCCAACTTGCCCCACCTTCACGATGAATCCAGCACCTTTTCAACCTTGTATTCCTTGTGGTTCTTGATCTTAATACTAGGTGGTGGACATTGCACTCTTCCAAGAAAAGACGACTCTTGATAAGGCTCCAACAGAGAAACATGAAAGACTGGATGTACTTTCATAGAAGCCGGTAATTCTAGACGGTATGCCATTGGATTGATTTGCTTTTAGATGATAAATGGTCCCAATCTTTGATAGTCTAACTTATCACATGGTCGCTTGGTCTTGATATTCCATCAAAGAAGCCATGCTTTATCTCCAATTTTGAAAGTAGGTGCTTGATTCTGAAATCTATCTACAGACGCCTTATAGGATTCTTGAGCGGATTGTAATTGAAGCTTCAACGTATTTTGAAGCTCTAATAGTTTTTTCACAAATCCTTCAGCTGTTGGATTATTATTTGTTGACGGATTCAATAAATCAAGCTTCGGATGATACCCATAGTTGGAAAAGAATGGTGTGTATTGAATCAACGCATGGAGGGTGTTGTTATATGGAAACTCAGCTAGTGACAGATATGCGGTCCAATCCTCTTGTTGATAGTTGATGCTGCATCATAAGTATTGTTCCAAGACTTGGTTTACCCGTTTTGTTTGGCGATCAGTTTGGGGATGAAAATTCAAAGAAAGCTTGATATCCACCTTCAATATCTCAAAGAGAGATCTCCAAAACTTTGATACGAACTGGATTCCTCGATCTGATACGATATCATCTAGTAGTCAATGATATCGATACACATTGTAGAGAAAGAGCCTTGCTGTGACTTCACTAGACGATGTCTTCTTGCAAGGGACAAAGTGCACCATCTTTGTAAGCTGATCTTCTACGACAAAGATGCTGTCAAATGAGCTCGATGATGGCAGGTCCATGATGAAGTCCATGGAAACTGAAGACCATGGTCGACGTAGAATCGATAATGGCTGTAGGAGTCCATAAGGGCGATGCCGAGGATTCTTGGATCTTGAACATATGTCGCAAGAGAGGACAAAATCTTTCACATCCTTTCACATTTGGGGCCACCAAAAATCTCGAGAAATAAGCTCCAAGGTCTTGTTGAATCCAAAATGTCTCGAAGCTAGAAAATTGTGGCGAGATTGGAGAACTCAGAGTCGTGAAGGTTCTTTTGGAATATACAACTGCTCCTCAAAGTATAAAAGATCTCTCTCCACCTTGAACTTGTCATCATTGGTAAGCTACTTGATATCAATGGATACTGAATCTTCAATAGTTGTGGCACGTTGTCGTATTATGTGCTATCTTGCTTGAGACCGCACCAGGTGTCTCGCTGTAAGAGGTAGTATGGTGTTTCGCTAGTACTCAAGCAGTCTATCGGATTCTTGACTACTCAAATACAATCTATATCGGATTGCAATGTAAAAGCTTGATTCCAATATAAAACCCCTAGAGACCCTATATAACTTCAATCTCTTTTGTTATTTTTATTTTATTTTATTTATTTTATGTTTTTTATTTTATCTTTATCATTAATTACTTTAATCCTAGACCGTGAACTTTGGCAAGCTGTGATCCTTAATTTGTCCTTCCGACTTGTTGTGAAAATCTATCGCTAGTGTCTCTGCAAGCCCTTTCAAATGCTCAAGAAGTTCTAATTCAACCCCGCTTACAGATTGTGAGGCTATGCTGCAATCCGCACTAATGTTCCTTGGCCGCTCGCCGATATTCCTCTTATCCCTATCGATAGGTCCCTTGTTATCATAGAAATCCTAAACAACCTCCAATTTGTCAACTCTCAATACCTCTTTAAACTGTTGGTAGATACTTTCTATCCGTATAGTCAGATTAACACAACCACGCATGCATTCAGCATACTCAACCTTCTAGACAACTCTGAATTTCAACCACAGAAGTACCTCCCATTCCATCAACAATCAAGAGTACTAGCCTTTTTTTCTGTTACGAAAAATCCACTTCACCAATATAACCTTGACTTTCAGCAACTCCCTCTCTCTCAGTCTCTCTAAATATCTATATAAAAAAAATCCCAATTCTCTGTCTTTTTTTCCAAAGCATGAAGCGAGCTCTCTAACCTAAAACCCCGATTCTCGAAGAAAATCCATTTCTTAACCTACCCTCCCCTTTTACCCTAAGAAGATCCTATTCTTCTACTTTGGACTCCTCGAATTGGAACAACCGACTTCCCACCTTCTCCCCCGGATTTTCACCTTTAAGAGATTCTTTTTCAGAAAGGACATTCTCGGAACGGCACAAAAAATGGAATAGCCTCAAACGGAATGGGAGCCCCATAATTGGACTGCATTGGGTTGCCCGACCAAGTCAAGTCTCATACTAGGTAAGAGGCCCGTAATAGGACCTGGATTAGATGTCTTCTGCAATTAGATCCAATTGGCTCTCCGAACCAGGCTCACCCGACGTTGAATTGGTCCTTTTCTTTCCTGCTGACTCCCGTTATTAGAATCGAATGGAGCATTTCGTTATTCGTGAGTATGCCCCGACTGACTATAATGGGGTAACTGAACCTTGCCTCTCAATATTTGCACAGGAATTGGCTGTCGCTTCTAACATCCAAAGTGACTAAATATTAATAAATCTTCATCATTTATATTTTCATCATATAGATGTGTTACAACACGACATCGATCCCTTTTAAACTTGTGCATCCTCTGGTATGCACTAATTTACCTAGTTGCCGTTTGATTCATAATATGTTCTCCAAATCTTCGTTTAGTCTATCTTCATTGTCTCTGCTATCCAATCAATTTCATCTTCCCACTGCGGGATATCTATGTCTTTATTAAAGTCTTCTATATTTATTTCTGTATTTCTTTGTTTAAATAATTTCACTCTCTTCCCTGCAATTGATATTTTTAACCTTGTGGCATCTAACTCCCACAATGAGTAAGTCGCATTATCATGAATAGTTGTTACCACATACGGTGCAAACCAACGTTTTGAAAACTTTCGTAAAGTACTATATTGGTTGTCCAAACTACTATCATAAAAAAGTATTCAATCACCTTTTTCAATTGCTTTAGATCTCAATTGATGTTGCTTATTGAATCGTGCCTTGTTTTGTAACCTTGCTCTTTGTAATCTTTCCAATGCTATCTGCACATCTTTCGATCTTTGCTCCAATTGTCGAATCCTAATAGCCAGAAGTTCTTCTCTTGTCAATCCATCTTCCCATCGTAGCATACTCCAAGTAAGTACCCTTTCTTCAATCGACATAATTGGTTTTCGACCTATCATAAGTTCTACTTGCATATATCTTGTCATCAAACTATGTGTTGTTCGATTAGCCCATAATACAAATGAAAAAAGCCGTGGCCACTCTTTAACTTTTCCATTACAAGCTTTAACTAATGCTTTCACAATCAGTGGGTGACCACGTTCGCTTTTTGCATTCCCTTCCGGATTATAAGCAGTAGTCAGTGATAGTTTAACTCCACATCTTTTAAAGAACTTACGAGCTTCTTGTGCATTTAATTCTCCACGATCTGCAGTGATTTTTCCTACGCATCCGTAGCAGAAAATGACATCTTCAAGCAAAACCTACAAATCTCCTCTGTAGATTTTATCCTCAATGCTCTTCCTTCTACTTAATTTGATAAACCTTCACGAGCTAAGATCAAATATTTCATCTGCCATAACCCATCTGGCATAATAACCAAATCAACAACCCATTTAAAATGAATAGCCAGAGGATATGTAGGATGAAGACCGTCTCAACGTCGGATATTAGAATACGATTGACAGATTTCACATGACTCTACAAATGAGAGCACATCTCGATACATATTTTTCCACCAATATCGTTCCTTGAGTTTAGCAAAAGTAGCCCAGATTCCTCTATGCCTTATCCATAAACTATGATGAAACTCCTTTAATAATTTTAGTTTTTCTTCTTTTTTGCCTATCACTCATTGTGGCATCTCAATTCCTTTCTTCGGTCTCTTCCATAAGAATCCATCTCGAAGCAAAAATCCATATGCTTTTCTTCTTATTTGTTTGAATTTTTCTGTAGACCAATTTCTTTACTTAGTCAAGGTATTCAAGTAATGACCAATATTCAATAATTCTCCTTCATAAGATTCTTCAAGAAATAACTTGTCTTCTCTGTTGAGATTTGATATTGAATAGAATTTCAATCTGACGTCATCAATGTCTTCAACCATTTCATCCTGCGTCTCATATCTTGCTCGAGATAGCATGTCTGCAACTAAATTATCATTCCTAGTAACATGCTTAAATTCCAGATTTAGTGACTTAATATAAGCAATCCATCTCAACATTGCAATATCTGGCATTGAACAGTTAGTAATCATTTCGAGCAATGGCAATCAATCTGTTTCAATTACTACTACTGCCCTAATCAAATAATCTTTTTCAGCTTTTATAGCCAAAACAACTCTCCAAAGTTTTCTTTTGACTTGCAAATATGCATGTTGATGAATACTTAAAAATTTACGTCCAAATCGAACTACAAATCTATTCCCACTTGAATTATCTTGACCCACAGCCCATACAATGGCAATTGGACTAGCGTCCACAATAACAATCACTAGTCTATTGTACTTATAATCAACCTTCCTCAATATTGGAGGTGACATCAATAATTTCTTTAATCTTGGCATTGCTTAAATATGCCTTTCTTCCCATTTAAATCGGTAGTTCTTGCGTAACAGTTCATATAATGGATCCGCTATGTGAGCATAATGAGGAATCCAGATTCGATAAAATACACATGCACCTAAAAACCTGCAAACCTCTGTTAAAGAATCACAATCCTCTTTCATCCTTTCAATTGTATCAACTTTAGTCGGATCTGATTTTCTTCCGTAAGATCCATATAAATGTCCAACAATCACAACCTCTTGTACTCCAAATACCGACTTCATACCCGATAATATAAGATGAACTTCTCTAAACCGAGTTAAAATCTTTTCACAATCTTGTATATAATCAACAACATATTTACGACACCCCCTCTTATCTAAAGTTTCATCCTTGTCTCCTTCTCTACATCCTTTTATAGGAACAACACCTCAGCAAATTCATCCACAATAGGTCTAATTCCTGCATTCCTGACAGTTACTGCATTCACCGATTGCATATCTTGAATAAAATGTAGTGATCCATTCTTCTTAGGTATCGTAAACAATCGACTAGAATACAGTGCAAATGAGGGTTTCAATATTTTTATCTTCATCTTTTCTTTTAATAGTTCCACCAATTTAGGTAAATATGTCCTTAGTACTAGAATTGGTCTTAGATTCCAAGGTACATGCGGTACAGTGAAGATAACCATAGGTGTTATAATATTCGGATCCACACACCTAATTTCATAAGATTTGAAGGCAAATGATCTACCTTGTTTAGCCAACAACTTTTTGAAGCAAGTAATTTCCTATAGCAATAAAGAACCATCAGAACCAATCTTCAATTCTTCAAAAGTCTCTTTAGTAAACTGATGTCCAATACTCATTGAATCTCTTAAACTTGCTTCTTTTGATGCTTCTCTTATTTTTTCCTTAAAATCTTCTGGTAATGATCCGGCAACAGGCTTTACCTTCTAATCTGTTATTTTATATCTCGTCTCTACAGTGACTTCTGGTGCTTGAAAAGATTCAAGTATGGTATAAACCTCTCTTGAATGAATCTCAATAATCTTATCATTATCCCCTAACTCAATAGATGTAATCAATTCCAATGAATCTTTCAGTCCATTTTCTTCATAAACACCTAAAATCCTCTCATCATCTTACAATGTACCTAACTTACATAATTCTCCTTCAATATTATATAATCTTTTTCTTTATTTTCATTTAAAATCATCAACTTTCTTATACATAATATTTCCATTCTCCAAAATACCAATAAAACTCGCATCAAAGGCACCTTCATCTCGCGAGAGTACCTCCTCTTTTGTACCTCCATAATCTCGCTTTATAGTGGTACCTCCCCAAAATCCTTAAATCCTTCAACAATCTTTGGCAATGGTTTCTCCGTCAACCTATCTCGATTCCGTTCATGGTTAGGAGGTATTGTTAGAAATTGTACAACTTTCCCTAATCCGAATTTTGACATGTGGACAAGCTCCATATAATTTGCCTCATGTGTTATTAGCTGCTCGTATTGCCCATCCATGTTCCATATCAATTGGCCATTTTTACTTCTTATAAAGATTTTTAGACATAAGATTTATTTCATAACCATAATCGACTAAAGCAACAATTGGTTCTTCTATATCTCCTACTTTCACCAATACCTTAGTAGTTGCCCTTGCCCAATGCTTTTGAGTATAATGGCTCAAAGTTTCCATTTTCTTATCACTATAATCTTCAAAATGTACTCGTTGATTATACCCATTCATATCATTTGTTGGTTGTTTGTAACCAATATCAACTTCTTCTTCATCTTTATATATTCTTGCATCAATAGCATGACTCATTCCAGTTTTGTCCATTAATTGCCTCTTTCGCTTAATGCTGTCAATGATAACATCATGAAACTCCTTCTTTGCAATTCCCAAAACTTCTTTCAATGTGAATTCTACCTTAGCATTTAATATATGTTCTTCCAACATCCCTTTCAAATTTGTTGCCGCTTCAATGTCAGAAAGTAGCTTATAAGCACTTGATTTGCCGTTATCTTTTGTCTCCCTTGTTTTTTCTTCCAATGATGTTGAGGTATCCTTTACAGGCAATTCTTGTGAAGCTGCTTCTCGAGCCTTGTCTCCTCGAGTTTGCCTCTTAGAAGAATTTCCTTCTGTCATATCATCAAAATTTCCTCGTCTCTTTTCTTCCATCAAAGCTTCATATTAGCTCTTAGCAATATATGCATGAATTGAAAGAGACTCAATAGGATCCTTCCAACCTGTTGCACCTTGTATTGTAGCTGCAATCTTCAATAACACTTCTCGAGGTAATTTCTCTTCTTGTATTGTAGAAATGGCAGAAGCCCAAAACTCACTAGTTTCCGTACTTCCACCAAGGTCATCATCTACTCTAGCACCATAACTTGCACTTTCTCATGCTGTTATTTCATGCTCTTTTAAGTAATCTTGAACCAAAGCTCTCATTCCTCCCTTGCCAAAATTAGTTTGAAGAAGATCCTCTCTATCTTTTAATGCTATCTTCTCATCTTTCCAGAAAATAATTCCTTGCCGTATCGTATTATTAAATTCATTGCAATCTTTCCTAGTATGTGAAGCATCATCACACCAAATGCATCTTTGTACATATCCTTGTTTTGAAACATTCTTCAAATTGTTTGTAGAAGTATTCTCTTCAAGTCTTGTCAATTTGATTTGAAGATCTCACATTCCTTGTATAATTTCTTCTATTCCTATATCTGCTTTCTTTGATAAGGATGTCGAAGGTTGAACTATAGGTATTGTTGGTGGTATTGTACATACTGGAGCTTTGGGTGCTTGTACTGTTTTCGGAATATTGCTCCTATCCTTCCTCCTTTCTCTTTTTGCAAGCAACCCCATTGCATCTTCAATATTCTTCCACTTTGTTGTCAATTCTTCATCTTCTTCTTTGTCTTCAAGAAGGAGTTCCAATTTCCTTTATAATTCTCCATCAGCAGCTTGAAGAAATAGATCAACTTTGTTCGGCTCCAATGTCAATTTTTCTACCTTCAATAATTGAGAGTACTACCTCTCAAATTCCCTCAGTAGCTCTGTTGCTTGCAAATTCTTATTAAGCCGTTCAATCCATTCCAAAAACAGCTTCTTAGAAATGTGATCAGCATCTTCCAAGAAATATTCGTCTTTCAATGCATGTGAAAAAACCTCCCATGAATTCCCATAACGATTTGTAATCGATGTAATATGGTCTCTTATCTCCGGTATCGTGGCAAGTCCAAATAATTTAATCATTTTCTTCTCAAAAATCCAATTTAATTCTATTTCATGAATATAACATCTTAAATACCTTGAAATATTCCTTCCATCAAATTGATCAATTTTATTGACCATTGCTTGCAATGCTTTGGTTGCCAAAGCTTCTTTTCGATTATTGCTTTGTTGTTGCTGCATTGATAATGAGAAGGCTTGAAACATACTAGCAATAGATGGATCCATGTGCATACCTTATCCTTTAGAAGAACCCCCATCAGAAACTCCTCTCAAAGATCCTTCAAAATTTTTATTTTCGTTCTCCATAAAAATAAAAATAAAATCAAAGAAATCCAATACCTTCCACTTCAAGCTTTCACGTCAAATTCACCACTTATGTTATATTACATACTATCTTGCTTGAGAACGCGTGGAGCGTCTAGCTGTAGAAAGTAGTATAGTATTTCGCTAGTACTCAAGCAGTTTATCAGGTTGTTGACTACCCAAATACAATCTTTGTCGGATTGTAATGTAAAAGCTTAATTCCAATATAAAATGCCTAGAGACCCTATATAACTTCAATCTCTTTTGTTATTTTTATTTTATTTTATTTATTTTATATTTTTTATTTTATCTTTATCGTTAATTACCTTAATCTTAGACTGTGAACTTTGGCAAGCTGTGATTCTTAATTTGTCCTTCCGACTTGTTGTGAAACATCTATCGCTAGTGTCTCTGCAAGCCCTTTCAAATGCTCAAGAAGTTCCAGTTCAACCCCGCTTACAGATTTTGAGGCTATGTTGCAATCCGCACTAATGTCCCTTGGCCGCTCGCCAATATTCCTCTTATCATTGTTGGTAGGTCCCCCGTTATCATAGAAATCCTAAACAACCTCCAATTTGCCAACTCCCAATACCTCTTTAAACTGTTGGCAGATATCTTTTATTTGTACAGTCAGATTAATACAACCACACATGTATTCAACATACTCAACCTTCTAGACAACTTTGAATTTCAACCACAGAAGTACCTCCCATTCCATTAACAATCAAGAGTACTAGCCTTTTCTTCTGTTACAAAAAATCCACTTCACCAATATAACCTTGACTTTCAGCAACTCCCTCTCTCTCAGTCTCCCTAAATACCTATATAAAAAAAACCCCCAATTCTCTGTCTTTTACTCCAAAGCATGAAGCTAGCTCTCTAACCTAAAACCCCGATTCTCGAAGAAAATCTATTTCTTAACCTATCCTTCCCTTTTACCCTGAGAAGATCCTATTCTTCTGCCTTTGACTTCCCAAATTGGAACAGCTGACCTCTCGCTTTCTTTCCCCCATTTTGGCCTTTAAGAGATTCTTTTTCAAAAAGGACGTTCTCAAAACGGCACAAAGAATGGAACAGCCTGAAACGGAATCAAAGCCCCGTAATTGGACCGCATTGGGTTGCCCGACCAAGTCAGGTCTCATACTAGATAAGAGGCCCGTAATAAGACCTGGATTAGATGTCTTCCAAAATTGGATCTAATTGGCTCTCCAAACCAGGTTCATCCAACATTGAATTGGTCCTATTTCTTCCTGCTGACTCCCGTTATTGGAATCGAATGGAGCATTTTATTATTGGTGAGTATGTCCAGGCTGACTGGAACGGGGTGACTGAACCTGGCCTCTCAATATTTGCATTGGAATTGGCCGCCGCTTCTAACATCCAAGGTGACTAAATATTAATAAATCTTCTTCATTTATATTTTCATCATATAGACGTATTACAACATGACAATGTACCTGATTCAAGAAGTCAGCATCAATTGGCACAATAGTAGTGCAAAGCCGAAATTTCTTTGGCTTCAATAATGTCGTACATTGTTGATCAAACGTTGCTTCTCCAGTCTTTGGTACAAGATACGATCTCCTCGATAACGCATCAGATAGTCCTTGCTGCTTTCCAAGTCTATAAGTGATAACAAAATCGAACCTAGATAGCGACATACTCCACCGAGCTTGACGTCGATTTAGAACTCGAGCCGACATGAAATACTCCAAATTCTTGTGATCTGTATATATGATCACTGGATGTACAGCTCCTTCAAGAAAGTGATGCCATTCTTGGAAAGAATCTATTATAGCAAGAAGTTCCTTATCGTGGATCTCATAATTGATTTTAACAACAAAGAACATTCGAGAATAGAATGCAACCAGATGGAGCTTCTTGTCTTCTGCCATTTGTGAAAGTACTGTTGAAAAAGTACTCTCTCTCATCTTATTTGTACCTCTCAGAAGTCCATTGGAAATGCCTTTTGGCCAATAGCAATAGAGATTTTTATCATCCATCTCCATTCATCTATATAAATGTCATAACTATTCTTTTTGCTACCAAAATCTCTTTCTAATCATTTTTCTTATAAGATTTATATAATATATGTCCTAAACACCAAATAAAAGAAAAAAAATAAGATTTCAAGAGTCACCTATGTCTAATAAAGATAGCTCTAAATATATCAAAACTATTATCAATATAAAATTAACCTCCATAATAGCCCTTTTAAACAACTTCTTCAAAGTAGTAATCTAATCATATTTTGTAACCAATTAAAATCTAATAATGTAGCTCTTGCCATATTGTGTAGTAAATTATATATATATATATATATATATATATATATGTGTGTCATTTTCACATAGTAGCCAAACTACAATACGATAGTATCTAAAGAACTATGTACTAACTTTGAATTAGTGCAAGATACTTTATAAAGTTATGACGGTGTCATGGTGCACTTAATTTAAGTGCATCAAAGATATTTAGAAGGTAATTAATTTTAATTATATATAAAAAAAGAACATAATACTAATATATTTATAAATTTAAATATAATTTAGAATATTAAATTATTATCTTGAATGGATTATTGGAGCTTGAAGGTATTATCATTTATGATAGATACTTGATTCTATGGTGGTTTAAGATAGATATTAGAAGAGGATTAAGGATAGGGATTTTTGGCATTAAGGATTTTAAACTTTAGGAAGGAGGGACTAGGGGTAGAAAGGAAGAGAAAAGAAGGTCATTGGAAATTTTGAAATAGGGCAAGATTCAAGCCTAGTTGGTATTTTGAACGTCACTTACTAAATTTTTATTTTTTTATTCTAAAATTTTGAGAGAAATTAGATCACATTGTTAGCTTTTCAATAAGCTATTTTATGCAAAAAATAGAGCTATGAAGAGGGAGATCCAAGCAAATTTGTGAGTAGGGGGTCACTAGAGTTTTCATGTGGTGAGATTCAAGACTAGTTAGGAAATTCTATGCCATTTCTCATATTTTCTTTTACTTATTTTGAGATTTTGTAGAAAGCTAGATCTTATTGTTATCTTTCTAATAAGCTATTTAATGCAATAAGAAGAGATATGATGAATGAGATTCACATGAATTTGAGGGAGGGGATTTATTAGAGTTTTTGGGAGTTGAATTCAAAAATAATTTGGTAATTTCTATGCCATTTATTAGATTTTTTACTTTTAATCTAGAGAATTTGGAAGAAGCTAGATCTCATTGTAAGATTTTTAACAAGTCTTAGTATGCAAAAAGAAGAGCTGTGACAAAAAAGATCCAAGCTAATTTATAAACAAAGGTTTTGAAGGTAGCAGCTATAATAAGCAATTAAGTTTTTTATCCTTGCTTTGGCTTTCATTTTCTCAAAATTTTGTTTAAGGACTTTAATAATTTGAATTTTGTAGCTTGAATTAAGTACACCAAGCTAAACTTTACGTAGATTGAATTAGTAATAAGTAAGTTATAGGTATTTTAGTAAGATGAGGTTTGGATTTAAGATTTGAGTTAAACAATGGGTACATCTTGGCCAAAGAAAAAATTGATTTAAATTTTGAACTCAGCCTTTAGATATCTTTTTATATTTGACTTCATTTGGATAAAATTGTACTTTTTTAAATCCACTTACAACTAAAAATCTTATATTTTCCTAAAGAAGCTCACACTCTTGACATTAATTCAAGTTAATAGTAATCTCAATAAAACCAAGGATTCTTTTATTTCTTATGCAAAACAATCTATAGTCATATATGCAAATTGAATAATTACAAGACTTGGTGAAAACTGGCACTCAACATGCCACTATATAGACAACCATTGTCCCAATTCAAGAGAGCATCAAAATTCTTTGATTGTTCTTTATGACCCTATGAATTTCTTAACCACCACTTAATATTCTATTTTTATTGTAGTGCTACAACTGATTATCTTAGTAGCTTTTACCATCACAACTTTGTAAAATCTAGTATTGTTTTGTAAGGATGCTAACACTTTGTAATTTTTAATTGCACCACCTTGCTTGGAACATTTGTTGACATCATCCCATCCCATCACAGTTCTAACATTGTCACAACTTGAGCTTGGTGTATTCAACTCCTCCAATTTGAAATGAAAATAGGGTTTTAGTTTTGACTATATCCCACATGTTCTTGCACCTTTGTAACATCTTCATCTTTGATTTCCATGTGTGCTGTAACTTGCTCCTCCTTATATAGTTAGTTCCTTTCTCCTAAATGGGCATTCTAACTTTCAGCATCCAAGTTGATTGTAGTTGATCTGCTCGAGATACTCCTTACTCCTCTCCCGAATGTTGTTTCACAGTGGGAGTATTACTCACCAGGTTCACTCAACAATCTTGCTCATCTGAAAGCACATTACATTGACTGTTCTCTTATGAGTAAGAAAATATCAGCTAACGCTTTGATACCATGATAAAACTAAGGGAGATTCACAGAACACCAACAATGCAATCAACAGTACATTCTATTTTGCTTCCATGATTAATGTCTCTACTGTTCGAGCTAAAGTACAGATTAGCAGCGGCTAATCAAATTCTCAGTTGTTCTAAATTAGGATTAGGGTTACATCTGGAAGACTAAGCTTTGCACACGATATCTCAAGACACGATGTTTGTTGTTATCTCAAGACACGATGTCTCGTTGTTGTTATCTCAAGACACGATGAAACAGTAATTCTTTTGTCCAAAGTGTTGAATGTTCTGGAACAGAACGTGGATGAGTACGTTCCTTTTCTTCTTTTGCGTGGCACATGGATGAATACGTTTCATTTCAACATATACCTACTCCAGTCTCTCATGAAAGGGAAAAATCCGACCATATATTAAATCGTGTCAGGTGTTCGGAGTCACCACAAACACCTCAAATTACCCAAGGGTTACAATTTATTCAGAAATATCACACGTTCGATCGACGTTTTTATCCAGTTCACTATGGTGAGTATTGTTCCTATGCATGACTGAAACTCATGCAGATCGGCTTCTGTGTTTACAAGGCGAAGAAGGTCACGGGTCGCCCATTCACATTTTGCAGTGGGCGAGCATTGTCAACCTGCGATCACAACGCAAACGCACTTGTGACATGAGCTACCGTGATATTGACTCACCCATTTTCGAATAAAACCAACAACTCTAAATTCTTCATTTTTCAAGTTGCAAATTCCGATTCCCTGACGTCTCAATTCTATCAGTTGCGGCACGTACCGGAATGGCTGCTCGCAGTTGGTTGAATTGCGCAGGTGAGAATGTCGCAAGCTGCGAACACAAACCCACCCACATTAGTAACAGTAGTCATCACCCAAAGCGTGCCACGTGCAGGCGACTTTTCTCTACATATCAGCACTGCTAGCTAAGTTTCTACCGCCAAGTTGATTCGTCAGTAAATAAAAAGAAAAAAGAAACAGCCGCTCGAAAATTACAACCGTAGAACTTTTTACGCTTTAGATCATGTTCCTTGACTGTGTGCATTGGAGCCTGCGTTATGACTAGCTGTGTTGGAGGTTTGGGGAACACCTTCCCACACCTTAGCAACCAGATCAACCTGGGGGAGGGTGACAGATGGAACGCTCGGAGTCAAAATGGGACGACAAGAGGCTGGCTTACCTTTGCGATGACTGCCCAGTTAACGCCCTCTGTGCAGGGAGGGGTGGTGAGAGAGCCGTTGTAGCGGTAGTAGGCACCCTTGATTTCCTTGAAAGGCAGCTGAATTCTGATGGTTGTCCTGGTTGTCACTGGTTGAGTAACTGGTGGCAACTGGGGGAAGAACTGCACAGCAACCAACGTGGCATGAAGCCATGGGTAGGCAAAAGCAGGCACTCCCTGTTCTACCTATTGGTTGAGCACTGTACATACAGGGGATCCTTGACCCTCGAGTCCGTGGATGTTGTGTCTAGGTCATGGCGAAGGCCGTCAACGCATGCAAATGATGAGGGAGCTGGAACAGAGATTCGACATGGGGTGCGTGAGGTGGCGAGGTGGATTGAGTTCATTCCCTACCTGAGCCAGGAAGCTATTGGTGTCATCAGCCTCTTCCAAGGTGAAGCGCACAGCAATTACTGTCGTGCGTTGTGGAGTTACATTAATGGATGTGTGCACTAGGTGGAGCTCCATCTCTTGCCTGGAAGGAACAATTGAAAACCATTAGTAGCAGTGGATGCTCTTCTTTGTTCCCGTTCCCTTGCCTTTCCAAAACGAAGGTGATGAGGGTCAAGGTGTGCAATTGGTAGTGCGTACCTGATGCCAAAAACCGTGTGTTCGCTCGGAATGTGGAAGTGGAAGTGGCGGAGGAAGTAAGTGATGCCACCGACTGTGATTGTACCAGCATTTAACGGGGATACTATTTCCACCTGGACAGAAGCACACACAACCACAGGTTGATGAGCTTGGAAGCCGAAAATATAAGCTTCGTGAATAAGGTGGACGTCAGGCTTGGCCCACTGGACAGGGGTGTAAGTGACAAACGGAATGCTGCAAATACGGCAACCAAGCGACTGGCATCACAGTGCAATGGCGTTCAGGAGGACTGTTGAAGACGATGATTCAGCGCGCTAACCGATGCATGCAGCAAAAGTGAGGGAATCGTCAGGGTTCATGACAAACCGTTGGGGTTTTCCCGTCGGTGAATATCTCAGCTGTGACAATCGCTTGGGTGTATGACCTGGTCAAATCGCCGTTGATCCTGGGGATGAGGTTGTTTGGAACGATGTTAATTGGCGATTGAAGTAGTCCAGTCCCGCACGTCTGGGAGCATGGAAGGTTGCCCCAGTCGGTTGTGCCTAGGTTGTAATTGTAAGCTGCGCGTTGGAAACAAATTTAGTCAGCAACAACGTGACTTACATCAAGATCAGGAAAGAACAAAGGCAGTGAGTCTCATTCACAGCACTGGTCAACATCATATGAACCGCAGGAACCATATGAACTCCCGAACGCGTCACGGAGGAGGCAGCTCCATAACTGGAGATGGATGCCTCATGGAATACATGCAACGAAAGACGGACACACGACGAGGTTTGAACCGCCTGTGCACGATCACATGCAACAGAAACGAACTCGTATGACCGAAGTACTGTAAATTCCCACATGAGCATGCCAATCGGCTTCTCAACAGGAAACTCCTACAGTCTCCTACATGACCCAGAACTCCGAACACTGTCATATCGGCAGCTGAGTAGGGCGAAAGTGAGCTCACAAACTGCACAGGTCAAGCAATTGGGGTTGACAGGAGGGCAGGTTTGCGCAGACACAGTCCCAGGGAAACTGAGGCAGCAGAGCAGAACCCATGTCACCAGCAGGCAAGCTCCGGTCAAGCCAGCAGCAGCGGCACTCTTCATGATGCAAAGAAGCGGCGATACCATAGTAGAAAATCCAACACTGTTGTTCAAAACAAACCTCTTCATCTAAATGGTTATTTAAGAAACTTGTTAGGCATCTATTTGATGGATTTTATCAATTTTTGTAAGCTATAGTACCAACTATTGTTTAAATTGATTCCTATCTGAAAATAGGTACTAAAATTTCTTAATAATCAATGCAATGTTTTTATTAGAATTTGGGAGCAATTAATCAAGCTTTATAGTAGACAGCTTCAATATTTATCTTTAATTTTAATTATAAAATCTATTGTAAAATTATAAGAGTTTTTTTTTAAAGTTAATTCTATTAAGTTTTAAGTGTGATTTTATTAGATTTAATTGTATTTGGATTTAATTGCAATATTCTAATATAGATTTTGTATAGCATCTTTAAAGATCAAATTTTTGCCATCTTCCATAGTACTAGCAAAAATCTCAATGAAGATGGCAAAGTTACCAAATCAAGTTGAAGTTTTTTGATCTTATTACAAATATCAAATTATGGACTTTGAAAATTGTCATAATAATGTAGAAGATGATATAGATGATAGTAATAGAAGTATATTAGATTACAAGTTGGTTATGAGTAATGATATAGGAGATAAGCTCAGTGCATCTAAAATGGAAATTTTTTCATGAAAGATCACATATAGTATTGGTATATAGCTTGTGGTTGGCAATATTGATCTCTTCATTATTATTTCTTTAAATATTTGATTAAATCCAATATTAATTTTATAAGATTTAACTATCTTTATATTACTTGATATAATAATTTAAAACTTACTGAAGAGATAATATTAGTGTCCTTTTATCTTATCATCATAGTGACACGGACACAGAATACAGACTTGATATCTACCAAGAAGTTCAAGAAGAACTGGCAAGAACTAGATTAATCAGATGAATACAAAAACAACACCAAAGATGTGAGCTAGAGCTCCAAGAGATGTGTTTGCAATCTAATTTCTTATTTAAGTGTTTATTCAATTATTTGACTTCCTAAAATATTTATCAAATGATAACATTACCAAACAACCTTTGATTCCTTTTCAAGGTGAATTTGATGATGGAAGCCATTGCAAATCATGTTTGGCTAGTACTTCACAAGTTCAACATCTAATTTTTCTTTTAATTGAAATCAATTCTCTTTATGTTACTTCTTGAATTGAGACTAGAAATTATACCTCTTTTGATCAATTATAGTCTATACAATGAAAATTATATTTTTTTAAAATAAAATATATTAATATCTATTAATTAAAAAATTAATAATCCTCGTAAGTAATAGAATAATAGGATTAATAAGGTGAATCCTAAAACTATTAGTTTTAAGCATAAAAGTATAAAAAAAAAAATTCTTTAGATCGATATCTTATTTATACTAAAATATATTAGAGCTAAGTTTTTTTAATTTCTAAATAAGGATTTTTTTGTATACCAATTATTTTTTTGAGCCTTTAGAAGCTAAGATTTATAAGTAACTTAGCAAGTATATCAACTTCTTATTAAAAAATAAGAATATAGTTTATTTAAATATTTTTAATTTTGAGCTCTAATTAATCATATCATCTCTAAGTTTGCATACCATCCCAAAAGTGGAGCTTTTGATAGTCAAATATCTACCATAATTGGTATTAGCAAATATTGCAAGTTCCATTTTTCTATCCTTAGAAAAAAATAAGCCATAGTATAAAGTTTCAAATACATATAATAAACTTTTTTTGGCTTCAATAAGGTAAATGACTTTGATTATGATTTAACATACCTCAATTGCAAATGTATTGAAGAAGTCTTTTTCTTCCTTTTATTGATAACCTAGTGTAACTAATCTTATTTTTTTCTTAATGGAATTTTTTTTGTTTATTTTTATTTTAAAGATCCATCTGGCTTAAATGAATTTCTTGCTTGGAGAAAGATTACATATTATTTAAGTTTTTTTTTTTTAATTATTACACTTCATTTGATATTTAAAATTGCTTCTTTGTAATTGATGGATTCTTCATATGCTTTGATGATTAATACATATTAGTCTTTGAAATTACTTGGGAGTCTTCAATTTTGAGTTGATCTTGGGATTATTGTAAAATGTTCAATATTCAAGCTTTTATACCTTGGTTTTTTTTACATAAGTTAACTATCTATGCCTTATTTTGATGAATTCATGATATTAGGATTTTTAGAAATATATCTTGTTATAAATTAATGGATTGTATTAATAGACTAGTATTTATAAATTCCAATGTTGGTCCTTTTATTCGTGAAGACAAACCATTGATTTTAAATAAAAAATGAATTGAATCATTTTTGGTAGATAAATTTAATTTTTAAATTTCAAAAAGAAAAAATACTAGGTCTCGTGGCATCTTGACTAAAGATAAATGAGTCAATTCTAATTGACTTTGATTGCAAATCTCATTTCTACTTATCATAATTTTTTTTTAAAAAGATCAAATATTCTATAAGTTTTATTATTAGAATCATAATCCATAAAGAAATATTTAGAAGTCTTATATTTTTACTTTTTTTTTGTTCTTAATCTAGAATATATAGAAAGACAAGGCAACCAAAGACTTTTTAAAAAATTTATGTTATATTTTTTGTATTGTAATATTTTTTTATTTTGAAAAACCAAGAATATTCTATTTTAAAATTAAAACATAAAAATTAATCATACAAAAAAGACAATGCCTATCAAGAAGTAGATGCATGTATTATTCAATTAGAAGTAAATTTAGTAGAATTCAATGATAAAGATGTTTGATAGTATTTGGACTTAGGTCTTTTAAACCACATCATAGATAATAAAGTAATTTTTTTAAATCTCAAATAATCTCATAGTCATAGAATTAGAGAGTTGTAATTGATCATTATTAGATATTATATGTTATTTATTATTTAAAAATAATTATTTATTGTCTTATAGATAGAAGCTGAAAAAACAACCATAGTCATATTAAACTTCTAATCTATAAAAAAATATCCAAACAAAATACCAAATGAATTATTCTTTGTTAAGAAACCTAATATATTCAAACTTTATGTCTTTGGTTCAATAGAATATATTCACATACTATTTGAAAAGAGATCAAAATTAAATTTAAATAGTCATAAATATATGTTACTTAGCTATGATGATAAGATAAAAGGGCACTAATATTATCTCTTCCGTAAGTTTTAAATTATTATATTAAGTAATATATAGATAGTTAAATCTTATAAAATTAATATTAGATTTAATCAAATATTTAAAGAAATAATAATGAAGAGACCAATATTGCCAACCACAAGTTATATACCAACACTATATGTGATCTTTCATGAAAAAAATTCCATTTTAGATGCACTGAGCTTATCTCCTATATCATTACTCATAACCAACTTGTAATCTAATATACTTCTATTACTATCATCTATATCATCTTCTACATTATTATGACAATTTTCAAAGTCCATTATTTGATATTTGTAATAAGATCAAAAAATTTCAACTTGATTTGGTAACTTTGCCATCTTCATTGAGATTTTTGCTAGTACTATGGAAGATGGCAAAAATTTGATCTTTAAAGTTGCTATACAAAATCTATATTAGAATATTGCAATTAAATCCAAATACAATTAAATCTAATAAAATCACACTTAAAACTTAATAGAATTAACTTTAAAAAAAAACTCTTATAATTTTACAATAGATTTTATAATTAAAATTAAAGATAAATATTGAAGCTGTCTACTATAAAGCTTGATTAATTGCTCACAAATTCTAATAAAAACATTGCATTGATTATTAAGAAATTTTAGTACCTATTTTCAGATAGGAATCAATTTAAATAATAGTTGGTACTATAGCTTACAAAAATTGATAAAATCCATCAAATAGATGCCTAACAAGTTTCTTAAATAACCATTTAGATGAAGAGGTTTGTTTTGAATAATCAAAAGGATTTTTTATACCAAGATACAAACATAAGATATGTCATCTTTATTACACACTCTACAAGCTCAAATAAAGCTCGAGAGTCTAATATGCTTATATGAACCACTACCTTTGTAGCTGAGGTATACATAAGGCCAATATTATCCTAATATCTATTATTAATATAGTCATAGTAGCACTATGATTTTTTTATATTAATAATATTCAAAATATTTTATCTCTTTTTAAAAATCATTAATTAATATTCAACAAAGTGATCTCAAACAACAGCCAACTTCCTTTCTTTTACTAAAGACAACAAAGATTGTGCTATATGGCTTATAAAGGCCAATATGGCCATGGAGCAATATATACATGGTATAGTAGGTTGTACTTCAAATAATTTCATTTTATGTGGTATAATTAAGGACCAAAAATGTACCATAAACCAATACAAAAATATCATCTATGAACTTCAATTTTTTTATAACATACTAGATACAAGCTTGAAGAGGCATAAGGCACAATTGTAGCTTACAAGGCTATCTATGACATTATAGACCAATAGATTGAACCATTAGAAATATCCAACAAAAAGACTAAATAATGCCATAAGAAACTTCTTGCCACAAATATTTAGTTATAACAAGAGATATATAAGGTTAAAGAATGGAGAGGGATGATTGTCAATGAATTGAAGTAAAAGATTCAATAAATAGAAAAAAAATGCCTTCTCTTGAAAGCAGTCCAACAAAATTTTGAAGCCAATTGCATTAAGTGGATTCAGAAGTTAACATTCATCATTACCTTTAATGCAACATGACTGGTGGAACAAAGTCTTGATACTTAAGAAGCCAAAAAAGATGTCTTTATATAATAATATATTCCAAATGTGATGAATAGATTAGAGTTACAAGACAAAGATGAAAGATGAAAACTACAAGAGATAAGAATAGATAAACAAAATATTGAATCTATTAGGATAGTAATTAAAATACCTTCTCTAGGAAAACTTAGATCTTTCAAGTCACAACCCTTAGCCTATGGTTCCATCTCTTTAGCTACAAATTCTAATCTTAAAACTACAAACAAAGGCAGATGGTGCAAAATCAAATGTTGTCTTAATAATTTTATTCCTTAGTTTTAAGAAATACAAGGATAGTTGCAACAAAAAATAATTCCTAATATTGAATAAAGAATTTTAAGACAATAATGATGATGAAAGAAATGACGCCACAAAATAAGAAGTGATGAACAAAGCAGTATGAACTTACTTTTAAAGCAATCCAAACTACACCTATTTGTATGAAGATTTGGGTGAAAAGATAGAATATTCAATATGCAACCAAATAATAGAAAAAATAGTTTTTGATATCTATACTCATACATCAAAAACCAAAGATTTTTTTTTTGTTTATATTATACTATAGCCAAGGCCATTATTAAATTAAACAAAAAATAACTACCTTCTTATCAAGTAGTAAAGTATTCTAGCAAGTTCCAAAAATCTTATTCATTAACCAATAGATGCCCTCAAAAGTCAGATAAAATAACATTGCAATACATCTAAGAATAAAATGCAAGCTTTCAACAAGTATAAAATATTAGCATCTTAAAAGATGTTAGCAGTCTTTAGAAAAAGACATAATAAAAAATGACTATGATATAATAAAAAGATAGGATAAAAATACAACTAGTTGCAGCATTGTCTTAAATTTAAAATAGAAGTAGTGATTATGATTTTTTTTAGGCATTATAAGAACCAATAAAAAATATATATAATTATTATATTTATTTATTTATTTATTTTGAAAATTAGATGTTTAACAATGAGTAAACATCACAAGCTTATTTATTAAGTTTTTAGAAATATTTTCACTAGACAAAATGATGTGATATTTTTTAATTGAATAAAAAAAAAAAAAAAAAAAAAAAAAAAACTTTGGCTCATTGTCTCTAACATACTTATGAATTTGGTGGTGTTTCAAAATAATATCCTATTATAGAAAGTATTTACATCTTAGGTGCATCTTTATATTGTAATTATTGTTGTACATGGTGCCATTGATCAACAAAATCCTAAAATAATAGTTATCTATTACATAACACAAAGATTTATAGATGGGCAAACTATTTTGATATCAAAAAACATCTTGGTCAATGAAATCAATGTTATCATTGAAAATTACATTCTAAGCTATGAATACATATTTTTGTGAGTGGATATTATTGCTTCTTAAGATGACCAAATAATAACATATGGACCAAAGTTTTCGAACATCATTACAATTGTAAGTGTTTTGTCTTACTATTTGGTATTGAAAATTGAGGTTACTATAATATTATTGTGCAATTTAGACCTAGCACGTGGTCTTTGCAATAAAATACACATTGTTGTTTAATAACTTGGATGTTGACATACATTACTTTTTTAATATCAGATTATAAATTGACCATGTGATATTAAAAACAATTTGCTAAGAAATCTTTATTATAACTTGATTTGTTTTCATTGCAATTGTCAATTTTATAGAAGGCTCTTCATTGTAAATTTATTTGACTTTATTACAACTTCATGGCAACTTCATATGCCTATTATTGTAATTACATGATTTAAGATGGTTTGAAAGGAAGAAAATACAAGGCATTGAGCCTAAAATGGCTACCAAAACTACTACCTTTATGTAGTGATGGCTATTAAAATCAAAGCAATAAAGGTTGTTTAAACAAAAAAATCAATAAAGATCAAAATTGTGTATATATTTTATTTACTATTTCAATGGTCATTTTCTGATAATAAAATATATGTATTATAAAATTTTCATGATTGTGTCTTTTTTGTACATTCAATGGACATAAATTATTTAAATCAAATGTACTAAATATTAACCAAGCCAAGAGTCTATCAACTTCATAAACTTAAAAATATTTGAAAAATCAAAAATTATATAAAATATTATACAATTTAGTAATATATATTCTTTAAATTTTATAATATTTTGTGACATAGTGAATTATAACTATAAAATATTTAGAATAGACTCAAAAGTATGGAGGCAAAAGCAAATAAATGGATGAAATTCTTCAGTCTTTTGCAACAAATTTTGGCTTTTTAAACTTGTATTGGTTGTTTACAATTTTTAAGTTTACACTATCACTCAACCATAAACATATTATGCAAGCTTTTGCAAATCCTAGAAGCATTGGATATGGTTGTAATTAAGAAAATATTCTGATATTTTCAACTTTTTGTACTATTTGTTTAATCACTTGACAAAATTTATTCAAACCAAAAAAAAAATTTAAATAGACAAATCCAAAAAATTTAAACACTTAAATATATATAAAATATAAATATTTGATTGAAGCAAACTAAATTTTTTAAGACGAAGAAAAGAAAATTTAGGAAAAGTTGGAAACTTTATACAAAATAAGTGTGTACTTATAGGATAAATGATAATTATACAAAGAAAGTTGGATGGATAAATGATGATTATACAAAGAAAGTTGGATGGAGGAAATGTTAATTTTGTAAATTGAAATTCCAAAGTTCTAACACACGTTGGAGGAAAATAATGTAAATCTCATGACTTTATGACAGTAATATCATAGCTTTGATATGATTTGAAGTAGAGACCTTCCTGCTTTGAGAATGGCGCAAACATATTGAAAACTATGTTTGCAAATAAAAGCATGAAATCTGAAAATGTGTGTTTTAGAACACTAATATTAGGGACAGCTGGAGATATATGTAACAGTTCATGTTTTAACGTGTTGTCTGAAAGCAGTCAAATATAATGAAAATATAAAAAAAAAAAATATTAATTAAAATGTGGGAAAGAACTGGAATGTTCAATAAACGTTTATGAACATAAACATCCACATTAATTAATTTTGGGACAGAAAATAATGGCAAAGCTGTATTTATCAATCTGCATTCAGTTCCATGAAAATATTTTAAGAAGGTAAACACTCGCCCTATTATTATCATTTGAAGCGTTTCTACCTCATAACTAAACATTGCTGCATGATTGACAAATTTCGAGTCCACATATTACTATTTTAATATCCGATTACATATTCTACACATATCCAAAGGACGCTAACCGTAAAACAAAGAATATTGTATTACAGTAATTTATCATTAAATTCACAACAAACCGGAACATACGATTCACCTTTTAAAAAGTAACCCACTTACTTCAACATGCTATAGTCACAACAAATGGTGCTACAGGCTAGAAACACACTTTTCACTTCAATTTGCGAAAGACTTGAATACGATCCAAAAGATACCACCCGCCCACCCGAACAGGAAACCAAACTTAAGTACTAACAATAAAACAGAAAATAACAAGACATTGAATTCACTCATCTAAAGTAGACAGAAGTTGGGATTCTGGTGGGTGTCACGTAGACTGATGGTTCACAGCATGGTAATGCAAATGGAGAGTTGGCAAGGAAAAGCAAAGTGGAAACAAATTCAATCTGGAATGGCGCCGTGAGCTCAGCCTCGTCCTGGTTTCCATGTACTGTGCAGACATGGTAAGGGACGACGAATCACGCATGCTCAATATATTACCATATTTAAAAAATAATAATAAAATAAAAACAACCCAGTCCCCATGCACTGCTACAAAGGGGCCAGGGAGAAGCTGGACAAGGCACACGATTACACTAGCACTCTTGCTCCGGCTTCAGCTCGCTCTCATCGACGCAGCCACCTGCGGTGCAACAACAGTGTTGGATTTTCTACTGTGGCATCGCCGCTTCTTTGCATCATGAAGAGTGCCGCTGCTGCTGGCTTGACCGGGGCTTGCCTGCTGGTGACATGGGTTCTGCTCTGCTGCCTCAGTTTCCCTGGGACTGTGTCTGCGCAAACCTGCCCTCCTGTCAACCCCAATTGCTTGACCTGTGCAGTTTGTGAGCTCACTTTCGCCCTACTCAGCTGCCGATATGACAGTGTTCGGAGTTCTGGGTCATGTAGGAGACTGTAGGAGTTTCCTGTTGAGAAGCCGATTGGCATGCTCATGTGGGAATTTACAGTACTTCGGTCATACGAGTTCGTTTCTGTTGCATGTGATCGTGCACAGGCGGTTCAAACCTCGTCGTGTGTCCGTCTTTCGTTGCATGTATTCCATGAGGCATCCATCTCCAGTTATGGAGCTGCCTCCTCCGTGACGCGTTCGGGAGTTCATATGGTTCCTGCGGTTCATATGATGTTGACCAGTGCTGTGAATGAGACTCACTGCCTTTGTTCTTTCCTGATCTTGATGTAAGTCACGTTGTTGCTGACTAAATTTGTTTCCAACGCGCAGCTTACAATTACAACCTAGGCACAACCGACTGGGGCAACCTTCCATGCTCCCAGACGTGCGGGACTGGACTACTTCAATCGCCAATTAACATCGTTCCAAACAACCTCATCCCCAGGATCAACGGCGATTTGACCAGGTCATACACCCAAGCGATTGTCACAGCTGAGATATTCACCGACGGGAAAACCCCAACGGTTTGTCATGAACCCTGACGATTCCCTCACTTTTGCTGCATGCATCGGTTAGCGCGCTGAATCATCGTCTTCAACAGTCCTCCTGAACGCCATTGCACTGTGATGCCAGTCGCTTGGTTGCCGTATTTGCAGCATTCCGTTTGTCACTTACACCCCTGTCCAGTGGGCCAAGCCTGACGTCCACCTTATTCACGAAGCTTATATTTTCGGCTTCCAAGCTCATCAACCTGTGGTTGTGTGTGCTTCTGTCCAGGTGGAAATAGTATCCCCGTTAAATGCTGGTACAATCACAGTCGGTGGCATCACTTACTTCCTCCGCCACTTCCACTTCCACATTCCGAGCGAACACACGGTTTTTGGCATCAGGTACGCACTACCAATTGCACACCTTGACCCTCATCACCTTCGTTTTGGAAAGGCAAGGGAACGGGAACAAAGAAGAGCATCCACTGCTACTAATGGTTTTCAATTGTTCCTTCCAGGCAAGAGATGGAGCTCCACCTAGTGCACACATCCATTAATGTAACTCCACAACGCACGACAGTAATTGCTGTGCGCTTCACCTTGGAAGAGGCTGATGACACCAATAGCTTCCTGGCTCAGGTAGGGAATGAACTCAATCCACCTCGCCACCTCACGCACCCCATGTCGAATCTCTGTTCCAGCTCCCTCATCATTTGCATGCGTTGACGGCCTTCGCCATGACCTAGACACAACATCCACGGACTCGAGGGTCAAGGATCCCCTGTATGTACAGTGCTCAACCAATAGGTAGAACAGGGAGTGCCTGCTTTTGCCTACCCATGGCTTCATGCCACGTTGGTTGCTGTGCAGTTCTTCCCCCAGTTGCCACCAGTTACTCAACCAGTGACAACCAGGACAACCATCAGAATTCAGCTGCCTTTCAAGGAAATCAAGGGTGCCTACTACCGCTACAACGGCTCTCTCACCACCCCTCCCTGCACAGAGGGCGTTAACTGGGCAGTCATCGCAAAGGTAAGCCAGCCTCTTGTCGTCCCATTTTGACTCCGAGCGTTCCATCTGTCACCCTCCCCCAGGTTGATCTGGTTGCTAAGGTGTGGGAAGGTGTTCCCCAAACCTCCAACACAGCTAGTCATAACGCAGGCTCCAATGCACACAGTCAAGGAACATGATCTAAAGCGTAAAAAGTTCTACGGTTGTAATTTTCGAGCGGCTGTTTCTTTTTTCTTTTTATTTACTGACGAATCAACTTGGCGGTAGAAACTTAGCTAGCAGTGCTGATATGTAGAGAAAAGTCGCCTGCACGTGACACGCTTTGGGTGATGACTAATGTTACTAATGTGGGTGGGTTTGTGTTCGCAGCTTGCGACATTCTCACCTGCGCAATTCAACCAACTGCGAGCAGCCATTCCGGTACGTGCCGCAACTGATAGAATTGAGACGTCAGGGAATCGGAATTTGCAACTTGAAAAATGAAGAATTTAGAGTTGTTGGTTTTATTCGAAAATGGGTGAGTCAATATCACGGTAGCTCATGTCACAAGTGCGTTTGCGTTGTGATCGCAGGTTGACAATGCTCGCCCACTGCAAAATGTGAATGGGCGACCCGTGACCTTCTTCGCCTTGTAAACACAGAAGCCGATCTGCATGAGTTTCAGTCATGCATAGGAACAATACTCACCATAGTGAACTGGATAAAAACGTCGATCGAACGTGTGATATTTCTGAATAAATTGTAACCCTTGGGTAATTTGAGGTGTTTGTGGTGACTCCGAACACCTGACACGATTTAATATATGGTCGGATTTTTCCCTTTCATGAGAGACTGGAGTAGGTATATGTTGAAATGAAACGTATTCATCCATGTGCCACGCAAAAGAAGAAAAGGAACGTACTCATCCACGTTCTGTTCCAGAACATTCAACACTTTGGACAAAAGAATTACTGTTTCATCGTGTCTTGAGATAACAACAACGAGACATCGTGTCTTGAGATAACAACAAACATCGTGTCTTGAGATATCGTGTGCAAAGCTTAGTCTTCCAGATGTAACCCTAATCCTAATTTAGAACAACTGAGAATTTGATTAGCCGCTGCTAATCTGTACTTTAGCTCGAACAGTAGAGACATTAATCATGGAAGCAAAATAGAATGTACTGTTGATTGCATTGTTGGTGTTCTGTGAATCTCCCTTAGTTTTATCATGGTATCAAAGCGTTAGTTGATATTTTCTTACTCATAAGAGAACAGTCAATGTAATGTGCTTTCAGATGAGCAAGATTGTTGAGTGAACCTGGTGAGTAATACTCCCACTGTGAAACAACATTCGGGAGAGGAGTAAGGAGTATCTCGAGCAGATCAACTACAATCAACTTGGATGCTGAAAGTTAGAATGCCCATTTAGGAGAAAGGAACTAACTATATAAGGAGGAGCAAGTTACAGCACACATGGAAATCAAAGATGAAGATGTTACAAAGGTGCAAGAACATGTGGGATATAGTCAAAACTAAAACCCTATTTTCATTTCAAATTGGAGGAGTTGAATACACCAAGCTCAAGTTGTGACAATGTTAGAACTGTGATGGGATGGGATGATGTCAACAAATGTTCCAAGCAAGGTGGTGCAATTAAAAATTACAAAGTGTTAGCATCCTTACAAAACAATACTAGATTTTACAAAGTTGTGATGGTAAAAGCTACTATGATAATCAGTAGTAGCACTACAATAAAAATAGAATATTAAGTGGTGGTTAAGAAATTCATAGGGTCATAAAGAACAATCAAAGAATTTTGATGCTCTCTTGAATTGGGACAATGGTTGTCTATGTAGTGGCATGTTGAGTGCCAGTTTTCACCAAGTCTTGTAATTATTCAATTTGCATATATGACTATAGATTGCTTTGCATAAAAAATAAAAGAATCCTTGGTTTTATTGAAATTAGTGCATATTGAGTATAGTTATGACTTTGTAAAGTATTTTTTAAGGATATGATTCTCAAAGGAAAAAATCTTTTGTATACTCTTATATTACTTAAAAGAATTTGAAAGTCACTCAAATATGATATAGTATTGAATTAGAATGGCTATTGCTAAAAACAAAAAATCAAAAAGTCATGAAATAAAACTAAGGATTAGAAAGGCATTGACAAGAATTAAAAATACTTCTTTCTTGGTTCCATATATACTCTTAACTAAGAACTACGTTGTCGTATTACGTGCTTTCCTGCTCGAGAACGCGCCGGGCGTCTGGTTGTAGAAGGTAGTATGGAGATTCGCCGATAGTCAAGCAGTCTATCAGTTTTTGACTGCTAGAATATAAACGACTGCAACAATGTATCGTAAATCTATACGGGTGCTCTTCGACTGCTTGTCGAAGTCTTTTTTGCCCCAGCCGATAGGTCTCTAGACATTACAGAGAACCCCGAACAACCCAAACTGTTAATCTTCAATATCGCTTTGTACTTACGATCTTGTATCCATTGACTGTCTTGTTAGATTAATCCAATAAATTTCATTCACTCCGCATACTCAATCCTATAGACACCTTTTTAATCCTTCAATCACAGACGTAACTCGATTTCACAAAATAGTCAAGAGTATTCAAACCCACTTCATTAAAAATCCAGATTCACCATTACAATACTGACTTCAGCAGCGATTGCCTCAGTCTTCCCAAAACTCTCCGAAGAAAAAAATCCAAATTCTATGTCTTTCCTTCCTCGACCCAAAGCATGAAGCTCCTCTCTCTAATCCCCTTGATCTTCAAAAACCTCTAATGAAAACCGAACTAGTAACCTTGCCAAAACATGAAAAAACTCCCTGCTCCTCTAATTCCCCTTCAACCTTAAAACCCCCCTAACCTTATCCTCTGAATTTCTTCAATCTTCCGTCTTAGATCCGGAATTGGCTCCCACCGTCAAGCTTGGATCCGAAATTGGCTCTCGCCATCAGAGTTTTCTCCTCCGTTTTTACCTTTAAGAAATCCATTTACCGAAAACAACGTTTCCTGAAACGGCACAGAGAACAAGACAGCCTGAAACAGAATCGAACCCCGTAATCGGGACCACATTGAGTCGCCCGACCAATTCAAGTCCCATATTGGGAAAGATGCAAGTAGTAACCTGGATGTTTCCGTAATTGGGTCAAATTGGTCCTCGCATCAGATTGGCTAAGACCCGTAGTAAGACCTAGATTTCCCGTAATTAGACTGCATTGGATTGACCGGCCAATTCAGGTCTCATATTGGATAAGAGGACCCGGATTGGATTCTCGAAATTGGATCCAATTGGCTCTTCGAACCCGTCGTGTGAATTGGCCCTTCTCTTCCTGCTGACTCCCGTTATTGGAATCGAATGGAGCATTTCAGTATGCCCCGGCTGACTGTAACGGAGCGACTGAACCTGACCACTCAGTATTTGCACTGGAATTGGTCGATGCTCCCAATATTCGAGGTAACTGAATATTAATAAAATTCCCCTTTCTTTTTATTTTCACTATATACTCGTGTTACAACACGACATCCACGCCCTCTGAACCTGTGCATCCTCCGGTATGCACCAATTTATCCAATTGTTGTTTGATTCAGAATATATCCTCTACGTATTTGTCCAGTTCGTCTTCGTCACCTTTATTATCCAAATCACTTTCATCTTCTTACTGCGGAATCTCTATACCTTCATTAAGGTCTTCCATATTCATCTCTATGTGTCTTCATTTAAATATTTTTACTCACTTCCCTACAATTGGTATTTTCAATTTTGTACCATCTAACTCCCGTAATGAGTAAGTCGCATTATCATGAACAGTTGTTACCACATATGGTCCAAACCAACGTTTTGAGAATTTCCGCAAAGTACTATGTTGATTATCCAGACTATTGTCATAAACAAGTACCCAGCCGCCTTCCTCGATTGCTTTTGGTCTCAATCGATGTTGCTTATCGAATCGCGCCTTGTTTTGTAACCTAGCTCTTTTTAACCTTTCCAATGCTATCTGGACATCTTCCGTTCTGTGCTCCAATTGTCGAATCCTAATAGCCAGAAGTTCTTCTCTTGTCAATCCATCTTCCCATGGTAGCATACTCCAAGTAAGTACCTTTTCTTCAATCGGCATAATTGGTTTTTGACGTGTCATAAGTTCTACTGGCATATATCATGTCACCGAGCTATGTGTTGTTCGATCAGCCCATAATGCAAATGACAAAAGCCGTGGCCACTTTTTAACTTTCCCATTACAAGCTTTAACTAATGCTTTCACAATCGGTGGGTGACCACGTTCGCTTTTTGCATTCCCTTCTGGATTATAAGCAGTAGTCAGTGATAGTTTAACTCCATATTTTTCAAAGAACTTACAAGCTTCTTGTGCATTTAATTCTCCACGATCTGCAGTGATTTTTCCTACGCACCCGTAATGGCAAATGACATCTTCAAACAAAAACCTACAAATCCCCTCTGTAGATTTTGTCCTCAATGCTCTTCCTTCTACTTGATTTGATAAATCTTCACGAACTAAAACCAAATATCTCATCTGCCATAACCCGACCGGCATAATAACCAAATCAACAACCCATTTAAAATGAATAGCCAGAGGATACGTAGGATGAAGACCATCTCGATGTCGGATATTAGAATACGATTGACAAATTTCACATGACTCTACAAATGAGAACACATCTCGATACATATTTTTCCACCAATATCGTTCCTTGAGTTTAGCAAAAGTAGCCCAGATTCCTCTATGCCCTGCCCATAAACTATCATGAAACCCCTTTAATAATTTTAGTCTTTCTTCCTTTTTGCCTATCACTCGCTGTGGCATCCCAATTCCTTTCTTCGGTCTCTTCCATAAGAATCCATCTCGAAGTAAAAATCCATATGCTTTTTTTCTTATTTGTTTGAATTTTTCTATAGACCAATTCCCCTGCTTAGTCAAGGTATTCAAGTAATGACCAATATCCAATAATTCTCCTTCATAAGACTCTCCAAGAAATAGCTTGTCTTCTATGTTGAGATTTGATATTGAATAGAATTTCAATCCAACGTCATCAATGTCTTCACCCATTTCGTCCTCCCTCTCGTATCTTGCTCGAGATAGCATGTCTGCTACTAAATTGTCTTTTACAGTAATATGCTTAAATTATGGATTTAGTGACTTAATATAAGCAATCCATCTCAACATCGCAATATCTGGCATCGCACAGTTAATAATCATTCCAAGCAATGGCAAGCAATCTGTTTCAATTACTACTACTGCCCCAATCAAATAGTCCTTTTCAGCTTTCATAGCTGAAACGACTCCCCAAAGTTCTCTTTTGACTTGCGAATATCCACACTGACGAATACTTAAAACTTTAGCCCCAAATCGAACTGCAAATCTACTCCCATCTGAATCATCTTGACCCACAGCCCATCCAACGGCAATTGGACTAGCATCCATAGTAAGAATCACTGGTCTATTGCACTTATAATCAACCTTCCTCAATATTGGAGGTGACATCAATAATTTCTTCAATCTTTGCATTGCCTGAATATGCCTTTCTTCCCATTTAAATCGGTAACCCTTGCGTAAAAATTCATATAATGGATCCGCTATGTGAGCAAAATAAGGGATCCAGATTCGATAAAATACACATGCACCCAAAAACCTGCGAACCTCTGTTAAAGAATCACAATCCTCTTTCATCCTTCCAATTGCATCAACTTTAGTCGGATCTGATTTTCTTCCGTAAGATCCACATAAATGTCCAACAATTACAACCTCTCGTACTCCAAATACGGACTTCATACCCGATAATGTAAGATGAACTTCTCCAAGCCGAGTTAAAATCTTTTCACAATCTTGTATATGATCAACAACATATCTGCGACACCCCCTCGTATCTAAAGTTTCATCCTTGTCTCCTTCTCTGCTCCCTTTTATAGGAACATCATCCAGAAAAGGCATAGTCTTTTCTGGAATAAAATCTCTCAATACCTTATTCATCCCATTCATCATATGCGCAACTGAGTTGGTCGCGCCTTGAGGAAGAGTGCACATTCTAACCAATCCAAGCAGTGTCCTCATCGTTGTCATATCTCTACTTCCTTCGACAAGTTGAAATTGATCATAACCTGAATACAAATCACCCATTGAATAGATCGCCCTTCCAGCTAACGCCTCAGTAAATTCATCCACAATAGGTCCAATTCCTTCATTCCTAACAGTTACAGCATTCACCGGCTGCATATTTTGAATAAACCGTAGTGATCCATTCTTCTTAGGTACCGTAAACCATCGACTAGAATACGGTGCAAATGAAGGTTCCAATATTTTCATCTTTATCTTTTCTTTCAATAGTTCTATCAATTTAGGTAAATGTACCTTCGGTACTGGAATCGGTCTTAGATTCCAAGGTACATGCGGTACAGTGAAGATAACCATAGGTGTTATAATATTTGGATCCACACACCCAATTTCATGAGATTCAAAGGCAAACGATCTACCTTGTTAAGCCAACATCTTTTTGAAGCAAGTAATTTCCTCCGGCAATAAAGAACCATCAGAACCAATCTTCAATTCTTCAAAAGTTTCTTCAGTAAACTGATGTCCAATACTCATTGGATCTCTTAAACTTGCTTCTTTTGATGCTTCTCCCATTTGTTCTTTAGAATCCTCTAGTAATGGTCCAGCAACAGGCTTTACCTTCTTATCTGCAGTTTTATATCTCGCCTCTACTGTGACTTCCGGTGCTTGAAAAGATTCAAGCATGGTATAAACCTGTCTCGAATGAATCTCAACAATCTTATCATTATCCCCTAACCCAATAGATGTAATCAATTCCAATGAATCTTCCAGTCCATTTTCTTCATAAACACTCAAAATCCTCTCATCATCTTGCAATGTACCTATCTTGCGTAATTGTCCTTCAATATTATATAATCTTTTTCTTTCTTTTCTTTTAAAATCATCAACTTTTTTATACATGATATTTCCATTCTCCAATATACCAATAAAACTCGCATCAAAGGCACCTTCATCTCGTGAGAGTACCTCCTCTTTTGTACCTCCATAATCTCGCTTTACAGTGGTACCTCCCCAAAATCCTTAAATCCTTCAACAATCTTTGGCAATGGTTTCTCCCTCAACTATCTCGATTCCGTTCATGGTTAAAAGGCACTGTTAGAAATTGTACAGCTTTCCTCCCATCTTCGCTCCGTACCATTGCATAAGCAGAACCATCGTCAAGTACTTTTGTTTCCATCCGTGTTGCCGTGATATAAGGTTGTCCTAAAATCAATGGATAAGACGTTGTATCTTGAACGAAGAAATGTTGCTCCATCGCAACATCCCCAATCCGAATTTTGACATCTGGACATGCTCTATATAATTCGCCCTGTGTGTTACTACCTGCTCGTATTGCCCATCCATGTTCCATATCAATTGGCCATTTTTGCTTCTTATAAAGATCTTTAGACATGAGATTTATTTCAGAACCATGGTCGACCAAAGCAACTATTGGTTCTTCTATATCTCCTACCTTCACCAATATCTCAGTAGTTGCCCTTGCCCAATGCTTTCGAGTATAATGGCTCAAAGTTTCCATTTCCTTGTCACTAGAATCTTCGAAACGTACTCGCTGATTATACCCATTCTTTTCATTTGTTGGTTGCTTGTAACCAATATCAACCTCTTCTTCATCTCTACATATTCTTGCATCAATAGCATGACTCATTCCAGTTTCACCCATTAATTGCCTCTTTCGCTTAATGCTGTCAATGATAACATCATGAAACTCCTTCTTTGCAATTTCCAAGACTTCTTTCAATGTGAATTCCACCTTAGAGTTTAATATACGTTCTTCCAACACCCCTTTCAAATTTGTTGCCGCTTCAATGTCAGAAAGTAGCTTATAAGCAATTGATAGGCCCTTATCTTTTGTCTCCGTTGTTTTTTCTCCCAATGATGCTGAGGTATCCTTTACAAGCAATTCTTGTGAAGCTGCCTCCTGAGCCTTGTCTCCTCGAGTTTGCCTCTTAAAAGAATTTCCTTCTCTAGTATCATCAAAATTTCCTCGTCTTTTTTCTTCCATCAAAGCTTCATGTTGGCTCTTAGCAATATATGCATGAACTGAAAGAGACTCAACAGGATCCTCCCAACCTGTTCTACCTCATATTGTAGCTGGAGTTCTCAATAACACTTCTCGAGGTAATTTCTCTTCTTGCATTGTAGAAACGGTAGAAGCCCAAAACTCACTAGTTTCCGTACTTCCACCAATTTCATCATCTACTCTAGCACCATAACTTGCACTTTCTCGTGCTACTGTTTCATGCTCTTTTAAGTAATCTTGAACCAATGCTCTCATTCCTCCCTTGCCAAAATTGGTTTGAAGAAGATCCTCTCTATTTTTCAATGCTATCTTCCCATCTTTCCAGCAAATAATTCCCTGCCGTATCATATTATTAAATTCATTGCAATCTTTTCTAGTGTGTGAAGCATCATCACACCAAATGCATCTTTGTACATATCCTTATTTTGAAACATTCTTCAAATTATTTATAGAAGTATTCTCTTCAAGTCTTGCCAATTTGATTTGAAGATCTCGCATTCCTCGTATAATTTCTTCCATATCCATATCTGCTTTCTTTGACAAGGATGTCGAAGGTTGAATTGTAGGCATTGTTGGTGGTGTTGTACGTACTGGAGCTTTGGGTGCTTGTACTATTTTTGGAATATTGCTCCTATCCTTCCTCCTTTCTTTTTTTGTAAGCAACCCCACCGCATCTTCAACGTTCTTCCACTTCGTTGTCAATCCTTCATCTTCTTCTTTGTCTTCAAGAAGGGGTTCTAATTTCTCTTGCAATTCTCCATCAGCAGCTTGAAGAAATAGATCAACTTTATTCGGCTCCAATGTCAATTTTTCTACCTTCGATAATTGAGAGTATTGCCTCTCAAATTCCCTTAGTAGCTCTGTTGCTTGCAAATTCTTATTAGGCCGTTCAATCCATTCCAAAAACAGCTTCTTAGAAATGTGATCAGAATCTTCCAAGAAATATTCGTCTTTCAATGCATGTGAAAAATCCTCCCATGAATTCCCATAACGATCCGTAATCGATGTAATGTGGTCCCTTATCTCCGGTATCGTGGCAAGTCCAAATAGTGCAACCATTTTCTTCTCAGAAACCCGATTTAATTCCATTTCACGAACATAACATCTTAAATACCTTGAAATATTCCTCCCATCAAATTGATCAATTTTATTGACCACTGCTTGCAATGCTTTGGTTGCCAAAGCTTCTTTTTGATCATTGCTTTGCTGTTACTGCATTGACAATGAGAAGGCTTGAAACAAACTAGCGATAGACAGATCCATGTGCATACCTTGTCCTTTAGAACACTCCCTACCAGAAACTCCTCCCAAAAATCCTTCAAAATTTTTATTTTCGTTTTCCATAAAAATAAAGATAAAATCAACCGAAATCCAATACCTTCCACCTCAAGCTTTCACGTCGGGTTCACCACTTCTTGTCGTATTACGTGCTTTCCTGCTCGAAAACGCGCCGGGCGTCTGGCTGTAGAAGGTAGTATGGAGATTCGCCGATAGTCAAGCAGTCTATTAGTCTTTGACTGCTGGAATATAAACGACTGCAACAATGTACTGTAAATCTATATGAGTGCTCTTCGACTGCTTGTCGAAGTCCTTTTTGCCCCAGCCGGTAGGTCTCTAGACATTACAGAGAACCCCGAACAACCCAAACTGTTAATCTTCAATACCGCTTTGTACTTACGATCTTGTATCCACTGACTGTCTTGTTAGATTAACCCAATAAATTTCATTCACTCCGCATACTCAATCCTATAGATGCTCTTTTAATCCTTCAATCATAGACATAACTCGATTTCACAAAACAGTCAAGAGTATTCAAACCCACTTCATTAAAAATCCCAATTCACCATTACAATACAAACTTCAGCAGCGATTGCCTCAGTCTTCTCAAAACTCTACGAAGAAGAAAAATCCAAATTCTATGTCTTTCCTTCTCCGACCCGAAGCATGAAGCTCCCCTCTCTAATCCCCCCCTTCAAAACTATATCCCCGCTAACCTTATCCTCTGAATTTCTTCAATCTTCCGTCTTAGATCCGGAATTGGCTCCCACCGTTAAGCTTGGATCCGAAATTGGCTCTCGCCGTCAGAGCTTTCTCCTCCGTTTTTACCTTTAAGAAATCCATTTACCGAAAACAACGTTCCCTGAAACGACACAGAGAACAAGACAGCCTGAAACAGAATCGAACCCCGTAATCGGGACCACATTGAGTCGCCCGACCAATTCAGGTCCCATAATGGGAAAGATGCCTGTAATAACCTGGATGTTCCCGTAATTGGGTCAAATTGGTCCTCGCATCAGATTGGCTAAGACCCGTAGTAAGACCTGGATTTCCCGTAATTAGACTGCATTGGATTGACCGGCCAATTCAGGTCTCATATTGGATAAGAGGACCCGGATTGGATTCTCGAAATTGGATCCAATTGGCTCTTCGAACCCGTCGTGTGAATTGGCCCTTCTCTTCCTGCTGACTCCCGTTATTAGAATCGAATGGAGCATTTCAGTATGCCCCGGCTGACTGTAACGGAGCGACTGAACTTGACCACTCAGTATTTGCACTGGAGTTGGTCGATGCTCCCAATATTCAAGGTAACTGAATATTAATAAAATTCCCCTTTCTTTTTATTTTCACTATATACTCGTGTTACAACACGACAACGTGGCGATGTCTTATAGGACCTTTAAAATATTTTGACTTTATAAGACATATATCTTAACTTATAGAGCAAGTTTTCTATATGTATGCCACATAATTATCTTGTTTTAAAAGCTACTAATATGTGATTTTTGATTAACAATATTTTATATTTTTTGACAAAATCTTTATCTATAAAACATGTTAAGGCTCTTGAATCTAACAAAGCTAAGACTTTGTGATTTTTTGGTCCTAAATAAACTTTTATTATAAAATAAGGTAAAGGATTTGAGAAGAAAATATGACCTTTACTAAGAATTATACAAGATTCCAGCCACATGGTGCCTATTGTAAGTGAAGAAACTTGTTTTTTGATACATTGTCTTCTTTGGCAACCATACTTCTCATTTTGTGGTTACATCATTTCTTTGGACAATATTAAGTAGTTTGTTTAGCTTTTTTACAATATAAATATAAACCTTCTTAATATTGTTGAGTCTTTTTTTGTTCCATGAGGAATTTAAAATATACCATATCAATTTGTATTGGTTTTGGCCTTGATGAATAAGTTTTTAAAAACTTGGAAGCTATTGTCATTATTTGATTTGTTCCTCTTCAACCAAGTCTTTATTCTTGACATCTCTAAAATATTCAATTATTACATGTAATGGCTTAAGTAATAAATTATTTGAGAGATTTTACCTTTGGTATTGTAAATAATTAATCTTTGATATTATCCTTCAATCCATATCAAAATTGATTGATAAGGGCTTTGTCATTCCATTCCATGCTACAAGCGGGGTTTTGGAATTCATCAATATATATAGTGACTCATTGTGATTCTTATTGAAAAAGTAAGAGCTTGATCTCTGCTACTTTTTTTGATCACTTTCTCTAAATGTGGTCGTAAATACTTCTAAAAATAAATTCAAATCATAAAAGAGTCGTAAATATTTTTCTATTAAATATGCAAATCAAGAAAGAATACTTATTAATAGAAATGTGCCTATGAATCCAACTTGTGTAAATCCATTAAGATATTAGAAGAGATGTAATCTTAGATAGAACTTGACTTGTTGTAGAAATCTTTGAAATTTTGATCTTGTTCCATCAAACTTCTCAAGTATATTAATCCTTATCCTTGTTATACTTGTAGTAATAAAATTTCTTGGATTTGGTTGTGAAATCAATCTACTTACTTCCTCCAACTTCACAACTTTTTGATGTGGACTCTAAACTTCTTGCATAAGAGTAGGAATAGTACTTCCATGATTCATATTAGAAATACATAAAATTTCTACTCTTAGAATATTAATAAGCTCATAAAGATCTACATTAATTTCAAATCTATTCTCACTTTTGTTGAAAGTAGCATCCATAATCTTTTCTTCTATAGACAACTCAAAAAAATTCAAAATATTAAATTAGAAGAGGATAATCTACAACTTCTAATATCAAATGAAAATTTAAACAAAGAAGGATAATCCTTTATCTTTTAGGAAAAGATCAGTGTTAAAAAATAAGATTGTTTTAATAAAGGTAGATAGTCCACAACCTTCAAAATACAACAATAGAAGTGAGATAATCTATTCACTTTTAAAATAAGACAAAAATAATAAGTTATCACTCTTGTCAAACTATAAAAGACATGAATCTTGAAAAAAAAATCTTTTCTTACACTCTTGTGATACTGAAAAGAACTAGAAAGTCATTCAAAGATGATATAATATTGAACTAGAATGGCTATTCTTAAATATAAGAAGACTAATAAGTCTTGAAACAAGACTAAGGATTAAAAAGGCATTGACAAGAATAAAGAAGATTCTACTCTTGCCTCTATATATACTCTTAACTAAGAACTATGTCGTCGAGTGGAGAGAGTTTGCCTCAAGAAAGCGCTGGGCTTTTGGTTGCCACTAAATGCTCAATCAAGTCTAAGATATTAAAGTTCTAAGTTTATATATATAATTTCTTCTTTTGAGGCAATTATATCAAAACATAAGCCTAAGTACAAAAAAAAAATCCAAATATATGATAAAATATCTTAAAACCTTATATATTCTTATAGAATTTTTTTTTTTCAAACTTCAACACTTCATATCTCACGATCTAACCATCCAAACAAACTAAAATTTTAATAAAGTACTGATATACTTTCAACAACTATCAAATCAAATTTCAACTAAAAATTCATTACAAATCTTGAAATATTGCCAAAATCCTAACAATAGCTTCAAATCCTTGCTTACATACACTTACATACAATTTTCTTTATATCTCACAAACTAAATACTAAAATACCATGAAAATTTGATATATAGCTTTTTAACCTAATAATACATACTTATAGAAATTTTGAGCTAAAAATTCGTCCAAAAACTCAAGATATGGCTCCAACCATTACTATTAATAAAACAAGCCACTTATTATCTTTGAATTACATATGCTATTTTCAACGCCTTATAACTCCTTCATCTAAACTTAGAATTCATCAAATAATATTTGAAAAGTGTAGCCAAAAAAGTGTTCTCTCCAATCTTAATTGTCAATCCTTTGATGCTCTCCATAAATGTATGTTATGATCCAAAGAGTAATAGTAGATATGAAATTGACACCTTAACTTTGAATACTTATAATTTCTTCATAATAACTCCAAATCACACAAAATTTACACCCAAACCATATCCGAAAATTCAAACTTATTAATTTTAGCCTCTAAAGCTCAAATGACCTTGAAAAAAAAACTTTAATTCCTAATAAGGCCTCGAGCAGCCTCTTTGAAGCCTATTAGACATGACATTTAACCAATAGGAATGAAGATTTTCATCCAATGCCTTCATCCAACCATACCTTGCTTTCATCCTACTCAATAAACCTCCTAATGGTTTAGACTTTCATCTTTAGATTCCAACCTTCTCTTAAGCTTTATACTAAATATCTAAATCCTATATAATATAAACACTATAATCAAAATAGATAAACCTCCAAATAAATATTCTTAAATCAACTCTCTTTAAATTTACTTACTAACCACTCTAATTCACATCAAGACTTACAAACATAATATATGTTTTAATTAATTTTTATATATTTTAAACAACTATAGTACGATAATGTAGTAATGTCCTATTGAACCTTCAAATCATATTGAAATTCTAAGACATGTATCTTAACTTATAAGACAAATTTTTTATATATATCCCACATAGTTATCTTGTTTTGTAAGCTATCAATACGTGGTTAATTTATTGACCAAGTTTCTAATCTATCAATCAACTACAAATACATATAGAACTAAAGCAGTGTCTATGAAGCTCTTAGAAAGCTTCTCTAGAAGGTATTATAAAATTAACCTAATCTTATCTATTTTAACCTATTTCAACTAAATCATATGGATATTTACTAAAATATGTATGTATATCCAAGATAATATCTCATATTTGTTCAAAGGCAGCATATGATTCTTTGGATGTATTAATAAACCATTCTATCAATTTGTATTATCCACTGAAGCATTTCTAACTATTACCACTTGAGGACAAATATTTTAGCAACTATACTAGAAATCGTCATTTAATTTGTGATAAAAGATTTTATGTATGTCAAATAAGGCTATCTACTTAAAAATAAGGCTAAATAAATAGCTAGTACTAGGTGGCATGGCTCAAAAATAGAATATTTTTACAAGAAAAGGTAGTAAATAAAAACTACTTATCAATCATATAGAAGCATGCAAATTATATTCTTTTTATATAGGTAGAACTTATTAGAATTTCTTTAGATAATTTTGAGAGCAAGTGACCATAGACCTCATTACATATTTACTATAGATGCTTCATAATCACACAATGGTTATTATCTTTATAGAACAACTTTCAAAGTAACTTCAATTAGTTGTGATATGATCTGATATTGATGTTCCAAGATGTATACATGTCTTCTTTTATACTATCTTTTGTTACCATGGATTACCTTGTATCATCATTTCAGATCAAGATTTGTACTTTATAGAGAATTTTTGGTAGGCCCTATTTAAGCTACTGGACATATAACTTGCCATGTCTACAATCTTATATCCTCAAACAAATGGGTAAATAGAGCATGCAAATTAAACTTTAGAAGATATACTATGGACATTTGTGGCAATCTACGATAATAACTGGGATGAATATTTGACACCCTTGGAATTTACATACTATGATAGTATTTAAGAAAATACTAATCATTCACCATTCTTTCTTAACATTCTTTAGCATTTGATTATACTAGCAACTTTCTATTGTCATATCAACACTAACAACCCAAAAATGAAAGAATTTATACAGTAGCTTACAATTGCCTCACAAGAAGCATGGTACTGCCTCCTTATTGCATAGAATCAATAGAAATAATATGCGGATAACCACCAGCAATATAAGACCTTCCAATTGAGTAACCAGATATGATTCTCTAATGCCAACTTTTAACTTGCTACATTAATTCAAGTCCATAAGCTAGTACCTTAATAGCTTTGATATTTTTACATTTCTGTAGTAATTTTTGATGTTGCATATTGCCTCCGGCTTTTGCCACATATTTGGTTCCATCTAGTCTTCCATATTTTGTATTTCAAGGAGTTTCATACTAAACCAAAGTACTTTTTAGACCAACACCAACCACCACCACCATAACTATTGGTTGTGATTGATAACCAATAAGAATATGAAGTAGATAGAATTTTGGAACATTACTACTTTTTTTGTGGCAATGGATGTCTACAACTTCAATACAAGATCCTCTAGAAAGGGTGTCTCATTTACGATGCAACGTGGAAACTTGTACAAAACCTCATCTATTATTAAGAAACAATCTGGAGATACCATTAGAAGCAAAACAAAGACATTTTACATTAATGGAGGAGGATTAAATGTAATAAGGTATGAATAAGATAATTAAATTATTGATATATAAAAATAGATAATTAGAGCTATTTTTAGAAAGTTTTTAGAAATTTTTATAATTAGGACCAGATTGGTGGTTTATGTAGAGCTTACTATAAAACATCTTAGAAGAATTAAAGGCAATTATCTAAATAGGATTCATTTCTAGAATCTTTTAAAAGAGTAGTTATCTTGGTGGAATCCACCATTAGAGACATTCTAGAAAGTTCTAGGATAATTGAATAAAATATTAATAGGACTAATTGAGGCTATTTGGAGCATTTGACTAGGTATGGCTTTGATTCTTTTTTCTCAGTAAAGTTTGATTTTTATTTTTTTTCTAATTTTTTTATTCAATTTTCTTTTATTCTATTTTATTTTTCATGTTCTATTATATTTAAATCTATTCAAAAAAAAATTGGTCTATTTTTTTTTATTTTGTGATGGAATTTATATTGTTATAGACTAGAAGGATTTTAGATCTTTAAGACAATTTAGTCCCATTTCACAATGTGTCAAAAAAAAGTCTATTTTACTATAATAATGATTATGTAACTAGAATCTTATACAACACTTAGTAAAAGTACTACTTTTTTGGATCTCTCCTCTTGATTTATAATTGTGAGTCCTACCAATGCATCCTAATTGATGAACTAGTTTAAAGTATAATTTTAAATTATTTAATTATATAAATATTAAGATTAAAAAGTCTATTTGATTATTTAATTATTTATTATAATTTATAATTATTTATAAATTATGAATATCTTATTAGCAGAAAAATTATAAAAATAGAATCTTAGTAAGTCTTAGAGGCAATTATTTTAGTTAATTTAGTATTTTTACTTATCATTAAGTATTAAAGATTAATTATTGAGACCAATGTCTTTATTATCCTCTTATCTATATTTTTTATTTATAAAAATCCTATCAATGATTAATTAGTAGTTAAATGAAGTATAAAGATAACTTCATGTCTTTTTAGTAATTCTTTAAAAATTAAGATTTTTAATAGATGTAATTGATTTTATTACTATAAAAAATTATCAAGATAGGTAAAAAATTTCTTAAATAGATATTATTATTATAAAAATATCATATTATTTTTAAAAATATATTTAGAATTTATTTAGAATTTTTTAGGAATTTTTATAGAAGATTTCAAGTACTTGGTAAAACTGAGTTTTACAACTTGGGAGCCATTATGAAGAAATAAAGTAAGATTCGAAGGTCATACATAGTTCTTAGTCTAAAGAGGTGTATTTAAATACCATAGTGAAGTCAAAAATGCAAGAAAATAGGAAGACCAATAGCTAGTCTAGTCCTTATAGGAAGGGAAGTGTACAAGTTCTACATGGGTTGTAGCACCTTGAGTATAGATAGGAAGATAAGACTAAGGCCTTAAGGCCTCTTTAGACATCCCATATACAGTACTTGCGAGCCTTGGTGAAGCTCGAACTCTTGATCTCTTAAGCAAGTTATCTTTGAGGTAAAAATCATTCACTTAATTTATCTATTATTTACATTCTATCTTTCATCTATCATAACTCATTCATAGTAACTTGGATTTACAAGTTTTTTATGTCATTGGAAAGATAAAAAAAAATACATTTATCTAAAAATATAATTTTTACTTTTTACTTTATATTTAATTGAATAAAAATCTAGTAAATAGATTGTGACTAGTTTATAGTGTACAATTACTTAATTACACTTGTTTCACTACTTTTATGTTGTTCTTCTTTTGTTCTTTGTTCTTGCTACTTCCTTTTTAGACCACCAATTACAAGCAACTCTTAATTGAGGCCATCTTGTAATTTGAATTGAAGGAAGAATATTATCCTCACAATAATAGATATTTTTTTAAAACCAAAAAAAATCCAAAGTCTTTACTTTAATATATTTAGGAGCCTTAGCTTATTTTATAAATAAAAAATTTCTAAAAATAGAAATTATATTTAGTCAAAAAAATAAATCTATGAATGTACAAATCATTTATTATTTTTAAAGATGTTACCCATAGAAATATTTTTTTAGATATAATAATTAATAAACATAATAGCTTAATAACATTTAATATTATTAAATTTACTTCTAAACTATATATTTTAAGATTTTTATAGCTACATAAGTATAATCTTAAAATAGATTAGATCTCATGTAACTTTTACTTTTTCTATAGCAAAATTCAAGCTTCTATTATCTAAATAGAAAGTAAAAAATTTAAATTCTTATTAACAGATATAAGAACTTTTATGCATACTATAAAAAAATCATCTTTTTTTATTTATGCTACATCCATTTTTTATAGTAAAAAGATTTGAAGTAGCATTTGAAGCCAATATCAAGATTATAAAGATATTTTTGAAAAAAAAAAATGCAAATATTTTTCTAGAATATCATCCTTATGATTTTTCAATTGGACTTCAAAAAAGAGCTCAAATATTATTTAGATCAATCTATAGCTTATCACAAAATGAATTGGTTACATTTAAGCAATACATTGATAAGAACATAGCTAAGTTCTTTATATGTCATTCAAAATCTCTAGCATAAGCTCCTATCTTGTTTGTGAAGATAAAAAATAAATTATTATAGATGTAAGTTGATTATCAAAGACTCAACAAGATCACTATCAAGAATAGGTATCTTTTATTTTTAATATGAAGATTTTATGATTAATTGAATTAAATAAAGATCTATTTCAAAATAAATTTACAAAGAGTATTCAACTTAGTATGCATTAAAAAAAGAGATGAAATAAAGACTTATTTTTTAATTATACATGGAAATTTTGAATATAATATTATATTCTTTTGACTTACAAATATACCAGTTATTTTTTATATTTAATAAATATTTTTTTAAAGAATTTTTAGATAATTTTGTTGCTTGTTATTTACACAAAACTCTAATCTACTCTAAAAACACAAAAAAACATGAATTTTATGTTTATTATGTGTTATAAAAACTTGAAGATGCATAACTATATATTAAAATGGAAAAGTATATATTTTACACAACTTAAATTAACTTTATAGAATAGGTCATTTTAAATAATGGCCTTATGATGGATTATAAGAAAGTTCAAAATATTATAGATTAGAAGATTCTAAGAATTATAAGAAATATATAATATTTTTTAGAATTTTCTAATTAATATTGGATATTTATTGAGAAATTTTTTCAAATTGTAGTTTCGATTATAAATTTAATTTGTAAAAGAAAACTTGAATTGAATAAAGAAATTAAAGATTTATTTTAAAGGTTTAAAGATTGATTTTAATTTTACACTAATTTTGTATTGTGTTAATTTTCAAAAGTATTTTTTATAGAAAAAAATGCATTGGACTTTGCCTTAGATGTGATATTCTTACAAATGGAAATAAATGACAAATTTCATCCAATAGCTTTTCATTCAAGAAAATTTTCATCAACCAAGATCAATTAGAAGTTCTACCAAAAAATAACTTCTTGTAATTTTAGATTCATTTTAAGAACAGTACTATTATCTAAAAAAATGCTTCAAGTCCTATTACTATATATATTTGGATTACAAAAATGAAGGTATTTCATATCAAGACATATTTTAAATCATTTCCAAATATATTAAAATATGTCTTTGTTAAGATTTGAATTCAAGATCACTTATCAATTAAAAATAATGATAAGATTTATTAAATATATTTTTTAGATGTTCTTATCTTACACTAAAAGAAGAAGATGTAATTTTTGATTAATAACAAAAAATTCTTTTGAAGCTAGAGCAATTTCATTTTCAAGTAGTGAAATAAAAATTGACTATTGATTTAACTTTTTTTAAGTAAGTAATATCAAGTATGTCCTCAAATCTTTTTGTTTGTAATATTAAAAAAAAAAAAAAACAAACAAACAAATAAACAAATAAACAATCTTCTAAATCTCATGATACTTCAAAATTTGAATTTAAGAATAATTTTTTCTTCTTTTTTGAAAAATACTTGTATATAATAAGATCTTAGAGCTAATTACAAAAGATTTTGGTAGCTTCAAATATGAAAGGTAAATTAAGACTTTATACAATCATATGATATTTATTTAAAATCAAAAACACCTCGTCAAAAATATCATAGATATTCACAACTATTATTTATATTAAAAAAATCATTGTCTTCTATTTCTATAGATTTTATCATGAATCTTCTAATTTTATATTCTTATAATTTTGTATTTATGATAATAGGTTATTTCACTAAGATATCATATTTTATACCATCTATAAAAACTATCAAAAGTAAAAAAAAAAAAAAAAAAAAAAAACAGCAAATATTCTTTCACAATATTTATTGCTATTAAAGATTTTTAAAGGATATTATATCAAATAAAAAAACTTAATTTGTACCAAGGTTTTAAAAAAGATTTTTTAAAATATCAAAAGTAGAAATAAAACTAACTTTAGCTTTTCATCTTTAAATAATAGATAAATAAAATGAATAAATTAAATTTTGAATTAATATTTGAAATATAATATCAACAACTATTAAGATGATTGAATAACTATTTTATTGTTGGCAAAGTTTGCTTCCAATAACACAATATATTCTTCTATCTTCTATCTTTGTTTGAAATTTTCCATATATTTGTGGTATTAAGAAGATAAAAAATATAAAATAAAATAAATAAAATAAAATAAAAAAATCAATAGATTCAATTAAAGAGCTATTATTTGTTGAATTATTGGATAATATATTGACATTTTCACATGTCTTTACGTCAACATAATAAAAATGAAAATCCTTAAGAATAACATATTTTTTTTCAAATGGAGAATGAAATATAATATGTTTGGTATCACGACCTTAGAAGAGACTCTCAACGTTTGATAATATTATTAGAGATAGAAACTATCTCTGATAGTGTTATAAATATTTTATTTGAAAGAAGTTACAAAGGCGTCAACAATGATCAAATATTAAGGTAGTCTTTATGCCATAATATGAAATATAATCAAGAGCAAAGAAGACCTATCAAATACCTTCAAAGAAAACAAAGATCAAAGTATGTAGTAAATATAATTTGTTGCAACTTGAACTTTTTTAATATATAAGTACCAAACTTTTTAGAACTTGTTCCTAGAAAAAATGATAATATCACAAATATACATGATCACCTAGATAAAAAGTGTTAGATATGAAGTAAATGTAGATAGATTGAATAATATCTTATAGAAAAGCTTCATAGATGCAGATTTGATTTTATATAATTTTGTTGTTCATTGATAGGTTGGAAACTTAATCAAAAATTTAACAATGTAGTGTACATGTAGAAAATTTATCTTATAAGTTAGACATGTATTGGAGGTTCTATAGGTCCCAATTTATACTACTTAATACTCAATAAGAAAGATACTATTATGCTCTTATATGTAGAAATTTGTTTTGATAATTAGAGATAATCTTAAAGAAATTAATCAAATCTTTTAACACTTATTAAATACCTTTGATATGACAAAATTAAACAATATAAAATTCTACTTTAGAAATAAAATAGAATATAAAAATTATAGACTATTACTTCATTAAAAAAAAATATTATATTGTTGTTCTAGATATTTAAGTTAGAAAACTATAAACTTTTATCTATTCAAATGTATACAAACAACAATCTTATTATAAAAATGAAAGAAAAACTAATAAACAAATAGTTACATCAAGTCCTAACTAAATATTTGATCTATACCAAAATTATAAGAATTGATATTGTTTATATAGTAGGATGTATCAATAGATTTATTATTACTGCATAGGAATCTCAATCTATTGTAGCTAAAAAAATTATTATATCTAGTTGGAATTTCAAACTTTGGCTTGTTCTTTTCCGAGAATAGAGAAATAGAACTCACAACATTTACTGATGCCAACTATAAAAGATCTATTTTTGGAATAGTGTACAAACTCAAAGATATTGTGATTGATTGGAGTTCAAAGCAGTAATTAAAAATAGATCTTAATATGACAAAAATTGAGTACAAGATATAATATAAAGCTGCTTTGAATATAACATATCTTCAATTCTTGCTTTGAAAGTTATAAATATTGAAGTAAAAGTAAAATTTAAATAATTTACCTTGTAGAAGATATTATCTTAAATAAGTTGCTAATAGTCAAAGGGTTGATTCTTAGTGTATAGAAAGGACATCCTACGAATATAGGACAAGGTAAAGGACCAAGAGTCAAAGTCAAGAGAATAAAGTATGAATTAGGAAATATCGAAAGACTAAGTAAGAGTAATTAGTATTTAGCATAGGATACTTTTGTGGTTAATAAGATGCCAAAGGATCCAAGGTCCATAGAATATCCTTGAGGTACCGTAGATACCAAAGTATCTTAGGACCTAGGATCATGTGTATAAAAGTCAAAGAGTAGAAGTTATCTTATAAGATAGCAACCACAACCTATAAATATTGGGTGTTGGAAGTAAAAGACATCTTACTCCATTCTCTCTTTGTGTGCAACCTTGCTGATGTTATGTGTTGTGACTTCAAAGTTCTATTTCTTTAATAGGTTATGGGCCCACTCACCTTTCGATGTGAGTTTTGAAGTTCTTTGAAGTTTTTTTTGTTGTTATGACGAGTAGATCTTATGGTTGTTGCTGATGTTAGAGTTTGGTATCTTCTAAATCTCTTTTTGCATCTAGTTGTTGATGTAGTTATGCTCTTACTTGTTGTTAAATACATTCATGGTCTTAAAAATTATTATACACTTTAGAATGTTCTTTTAGAACACTAGTGGTGTGTTTCTTTGCTGATCTACTTTATTGATACACTAACATTGAACTTTCATATGCTTAAGTTCCTAATAGATCTTCTTATAGTCAAAATAGGTGTTATGAGACATTAGAGGTGATAAAAGAGTGGAAAAGCTTGTAAGAGAGGTTTTGATAGTGTGTAAGACTTGTAAGAAGTCTTATAAGTGAAGTTGAAAGTGATCAAAGAATGAAATCACTAGTTTACTTACAACACTTTTTTGTTGATTTTTAGAGTTCTATTTCTCTTTTTTTGATTTTTTTTATACACCTCTTTTTTAGACATTGCTTCAAGTAAGGGTGAGGATTTGAGAGTGATTGAAAAGTTTAGAGGTGACAACTTCTACCATTGGAAGAAGAAAATGGAGCTTTTGTTGGCTTTATTCGACCTTTGAGACATTGTTGATGAAAGTAAAGAGCATCCTAGTGATAATACTAATATCAACATGAAGAAGGAGTAAAAATGACATGAAAAGAAGGCTTTTGGCATGATTACAACAAATCTTGATGATGCCAACTTTTCACATGTAATTGCTTGCAATAAACCAGCAAAAGCATGGAAGATTCTTTACAACATCTATGAGAGTAGAAACCTTGTTAATATTCTATAGAGAAGGATGAAGTTCTTAATGGTAAAGATGGAAGAAAGAAATGACCTCATGGCTTATGTCAACAAGGTCAAAGTACTTGTAAATCAACTAGCAATTGTTGATACGCCAGTTGATGATAGAAAAATTATGTTGACATTGCTCATGAGCTGTTCCGAGTCCTACAACTACCTCATTGTGGCATTGGAGTCTATCAACATGAAGGAGCTTACCATGAATTATGTCACATCAAGACTTGTATATGAAGTAATCAAGACGATAGAAAAAGAGCTTCAAAGTAATGATTCAGTTCTATTCTCAAGACAAGGCAAAGGTAGTTTTTTACTCCAACGTGATAATTTAAAAAGTAACATAAGGAATTGCTATATTTGTAGAAAATTAGATCATTTTGCTAGAAATTGCTACAAGGCTAAGAGATGAGATAGGAAAAATGTAAACAATCCTAGTGATAGTTTTGGTGGAGATGATTATGCTTTCATGGCAAGTGAAGGAGCCTCCATGGCTGCCATGTCTAAGTGGATTATAGATTCGGATGCCACTAAGCACATAACAACATACAAGTATTCATTTGACACTTATGAAGCAATTCCAGCCACAAAAGTATGGTTGGGAGATAATGGCATGGTGTAAGCCATTGGAATTTGCTCTATTATCGTGGAGATTGTGGTGAAGGACCAAATCAAGAGGATCACATTGAAGGAAGTCTTACATGTACCAAAGATGAAGAAGAACCTTCTTTCGGTGAGTAAACTTGTATCACATGGTTGTAAAGTTCAATTTGACATGAATGGATGTTTTGTGAAGACATTGAATGGACAACATGTTGCCAAAGGCCTTAGAGATGGCAACCTCTATTTCATCAATTGTAAGAAGGTGAATAGAATTGAAGTGGCAGCATATGCTAATTTTCCATAAAATCAAGACAAGTTTGGCATTTGGCATCAACGACTTGGTCATTTGAATGCCAAAAGCATGAAGGAGCTTTAATCTATGGTAAGTGGCTTGGATCTTGGTCAATTTAGCTACAATACTATGATACTTTCTTGTGAAGGTTGTATCTAAGGCAAACAACAAAAGATTTCATTACTAAGTGGAATTGTAACACATAGTCATAATGAGTGAAGTCTTCCTTGAGAATGTTCCGAATACCTGGCTGTAGAAGGAAGAATAAAAATTACAATAACAAAATCTTAATTCTAATAGAATACTAATAATGCTCTAATTAGACTATAATAATGGTAAACAAACGTAATCAAATTCAAAAAAACTCAAAGAAATTTCAAACAAATAATAAAATTCTTAAAGAAATATTAGAATGGATACAAATATTACTCAAATATATGTCAATTCAACCTTAATTTAATTCTAGTTAAAATCCAATTGAATTTCACTCAAACTTTAGACCAAACCTAATTAAATCTTAAACCCTAATAAATCCTAAACCCTAAGTCACATCCTAAACAAATCTTAAATTAAACCCTAAATCAAATCCTATTTCAAATCCTAAACCCTAAACCAAATCCTAAATCAAATCCTAAACCAAATCCTAAACCCTAATCCAAACTCTAATCCAATTCTAAACCCTAATTCAAACCCTAAACTCTAAACCAAACCTTAAATCAAACCCTAATCCAAACTTTAAATCAAATCCTAACCAAACCCTAAACCCTAATCCAAACTCTAATCCAAACCCTAAATCTAACCCTAACCAAATCCTAATCCAAATCCTAAATCAAATCCTAAATCAAACCCTAACCAAACCCTAATCAAATCCTAACCCACCCTAATCCAAACCCTAAATTCTAAATCAAACCATAAATCGAACCGTAGCCAAATCCTAATCCAAATCCTAGTAATTCCTATGACAGATTTAAATCTCAATATCTAATGAATAAACCATTGATCTCAATTCAAAATTTGCATACTTCTTTAAAATCAAGTTTAAAATAAGTAAAAAAAAATTTGAAAAGGATCGGAGTTACCAAATTGACGATAACCTCAAAAATGTGTTTGGGTGTTAGCTGGCCTTCTTCTCCAATCTTGATGCCAACCTTTCAGAGCCAATTTCTCCTCTTTGCACCGTTCGATTGGTTTCAAATTTCTCACGGATATAGAAAAACAAGTCTAATATCCTCTCACATAATTTTTACTCCAATCCAACTAGTAGATTGCATGAAATCTTAAAAACCCTCGCTAGACCTAAAATTCTACTTTCTGAGACCTTGACCCGCTTAAACCTCAATATCTCTCACTTCAACCATTAGATCGAGCTCAAATTCACAAAATTTATTTAATACAACATGAACCCAAAAAATTTCACCCATAGATCTGCAACAAAACTCTCGAAATCACTCAAAACATAAATCCTATTTTATTTCATAAAATCCAAGTCATCCAAAACAAACCTCCACTTTACAAAGCTCTTACAAAGTCATATCAACTCCAAATCACCGAAAATCAATGCCCATAGAAACCCTATCCAATCTTCTATCAAATTCCACTCTCTGATTTGCCAAAGAGTCCTGGAATCATCGTCGAGACTCGGTTTTGTGCCTCAGGGTCTGATTTCGACCCTGGTTCATAACCGGCCCTCTCCGGATATCAACTTTCGTCTTCTTGAGGTAATTTTTACTAATTTGCACTCCTAACTCCTCCCTAAATATGTTTATATCCTTTATTTTTCTAATCTACCTTGTTTTGCCTTATTTATGGCCTTATAAAGTAAATAGAAGCATAATTTGTAAAAAGGCAGCATTAACACCTTTAATTTTTCTACCTTTTTACTAATATCTATTTTTCCAAGATAATTTGCTATAATATTTTTGAAGTGAGATCCTCAAAACATGATATATTTTTTCACCCTTTCACCTACTAGTCATATTACATCATGACATCCACTCCCCCCCTGAATCTGTGCATCCTCCGGCATGCACCAACAATTCTTCAATATGTTGATGTGGAATGTTCTTCATCTTGGTACAATTCTTGATTTTTAGTATGCTCTTCTATTCCAATCTCGATATTTTGTATTGAAGTTTGTTCTTCATCAAAAAAAATGTCTTCATCTCTTTGTTTAAATAACTTGATTCATTTGCCTACTATGAGTACCTTCAATTCTGTACCATCAAGTTCTTGTAATGAATATGTTCCATTGTTGTGTGCCTTTTTGACAATATATGGTCCAATCCATCTCTTTGCAAATTTCTTCATAGTGCTATGTTGATTGTCTAAGCTACTATCATAAACTAATATCCAATCACCATCTTCAATAGCCTTAGGTCGTAATCGGTGCTTTTTATCAAATCTTTCTTTATTCTTTTCTCTTCCTTCTTTCAATTTTTTTATTGCTATTTTAATATCATTGGGCCTTCTTTCTAGTTGTTGAATCCGTAATGCTAAAAATTCTTCTCTATTGAGATCATTTTTCCAAGGCAATACACTCCATGTATGTACTACATCTTCTATTGGCATTATTGGCTTTTGTCCATATATTAATTCAGAAGGCATATAACCTGTTACCGAACTATGAGTTGTATGATCTGCCCACAATACAAATGGTAGTAGTCTAGGCCATTCATGTGCTTTGCCATTACATGCCTTTACTAATGCCTTAACAATAGGTGAATGCCCACGCTCACTTTTTCTATTACCTTCTGGGTTATATGCTGTTGTCAAAGAAAGTTTAATTCTTATTCTACTAAAAAAAACTCATGCTTCTTTTGTATCCAATTCACCCCTATCCACCGTAATTTTTTCAATACATCTATAATGACAAATAACTTCTTCTAATAGAAATCAACATACACCTTTAGTATCCTTTGTTTTTAATGCTCGCCCTTCAATCATATTCGATAAATCTTCTCATGCAAGTACCAAATACTTCATTTGCCCAAGTTCCATAGGCATTGCTACTAAATCCACCACCCACTTATAATGTAAAGCCAAAGGATATGTTGGATGTAACCCATCTCGATGCCGAATATTTGAATACACTTGGCAAGTCTCACAAGTTTCTACAAATTTTTCTATGTCGTTTTACATTCCTTTCTGCCAATATTTTTCCTTTAACTTAGTGAATGTTGCCCAAATACCTTGATGCCCTGCCCATAAATTTTCATGAAATTCTTTTTAATCCTTTGTTGAGCTTTTAAACCACATATCACCCTTTGTGGTACTTCTCCTCTCTTTTTTGGATGATTCCATAAATATCCATCATGTAAAAAATATCCATAGGCTTTCTTACAAATTTTCTTAAATTTTTGATCTGTCCAACCTTTTTGTCATTTTAATGTGCTCAAATACTCTCCAACATCTTTCCATTCATTTTCATATAAATCTTTTAAAAATGATTCCAATGGTTTATTAAAATATATACCTTTTTCCTTTGATAACGCATTGGTATAAAATTTTGTACCCACATCATCTTCTAAATCAATCATCTTTTCTTCATCATTATACCTTGCTCTCGATAACATATCTGCAACTAAATTTTCTTTCCCTACAATATGTTTAAATTCAGGATTCATAGATTTGATATATACTATCTACCTCAACATAGCAATATCAGGAGTTGAACAACTTGTAATCATGCCTAACAAAAGTAGATAATCTGTTTCTATAACTATTGATGCTCCAATCAAGTACTCTTTTTTATTTTTCATAGCTATTACTATACCCCATAATTCTCTTTTGATTTGCGCATATGCCTTTTGCCTGGAATTCAATACCTTTACTCCAAATCTTACTACATATCTATTTTCTTGTTCATCATCTTGCCCAACTGCCCAACCTATTCCAATTGGACTTGCATCAACTGTTAATACCACTGGCCTTCCACCTTCATAATTTACTTTCTTCAAAGTTGAAGATGAAGAAAGAAGTTCTTTCAATTTTTTCATAGCTTTCCGTTGTTTTTCTTTCTATTAAAATTTTTGATTCTTTCTTAACAACTCATACAATGGATCTGCTATATGTGTAAAGTGAGGTATCCATATATGATAGAAAATACATGCTGCTAAAAATCTTCTCACTTCCGTTGTATTTGTACATTCTTTCATCTTTTTAATAATATCAATCTTTTCTATACTTGGCTTATATCAATATGAACCACATATGTAACCTACCACCAAAATTTCTTTTACTCCAAATATTGATTTTGTCCCCGATAAGGTTAAATGAACTTCTTCCAATCTTTTCAAAATCTTCTCACAATCTTCAATATGATCTGCCACAAACTTCCTACATCCCTTTGAATCTAAAGTTTCATCCTTTTTTTCTTCTTCACATCCCTTAATAGGTACATCATCCAAAAAAGGTATTGTTATTCTTGAAATAAAATCTCTTAATACCTTATGCATTCCATTCATCATATGTGCTACAAAATTTGTAGCCCCTTGTGGTAATGTGCACATTCTAACCAATCCTAATGGTGTCTTCATAGTTGTCAAATCCCTACTTTGTATTGTCAATTGAAATTGATCATAATCTGAATAAAGATCATCCATTGAGTAGATAGCTCTTCCAGCAAATGCTTCTGTAAATTCATCCACAATTGGACTTGAACCCATATTTCTAATAGTCACTTTATTTATGGATTGCATATCTTGTATAAATCTCATTGTTCCATTTTTCTTTGGTACTGTAAACCATCGATTAGAATAAGGTGCTATAGATGGTTCCAAAATTCCCATTTTAATCTTTTCATTGAGTAAAACTATTAACTTAGATAAATGCACTCTTGGTACTGGAATTGGTCGCAAATTCCATGGTTCATAAGAAATAATAAAAATAACCATGGATGCTACAATATTTGGATCAACACACCTAATTTCATGTACTTCACATGCAAAAGCTTTTCTATGACGTGAAAGCATATCCCTAAAATATTTTTCTTCACATTTTGTCAAAAATCCATCACCTCCAACATTTAATCCATCTAATGTAACATCCGTAAATTTATGCCCTATCTTCCTTGGATCTCTTAGATTTGGTTGTGTCGATGCTCCACTTATCATTTCTTCACAATCAGATGGTGGTGGCAAAGCCACTAGTTTGACCTTCTTTGCTACTGATTTATACTTAGTTTCAACATATACCTCTTGGCGACTTAAATTTTCTTTAAATCCTTGAATTTTATCATAAAATTCTTTAGAACACACATTAATAATTATATTCTCTACTTGTAACCCACATTGTAATAGATAATTTAATTCCTCCATAGTATTTGCAAAACTTACTTCTTCATATGCTCTTGAAATAAATTCATTTTCAACCGATTCTCCATTTTCTTTCAAATTTTTCTCAATATTTTTAATATAACATCTGTCCCTCTTTTTCATTTTGTCAATAGTCTTAAAAGTCAATACACAATCTTGTGTCATCCCAATAAGTCTGATAGATAATAATTCTACTTTTAAATTAAGCGGGACCTTTTTTTTCTCTAATACATTGCAACCCCGTCTTACAATGGTGTGTGGTAAAAACCCTCAAGGTCTTCAAATTTCTCATTTGATATTAGTTTCTCTCTCAACTTATCACGATTTTTCACATGATTAACACAAACAGTTAAAAATTGAACTGCTTTCATCCCATCTTGGCTTCTTATTCTTACATAAGCTGAACCATCATCCATTACTTTTTTTTCCATTCGTGTGGAAGTAATATATGGTTGTCCTAATATAATAGGGTATATAGATATGTCTTGCACAAAGAAATTCTGTTCATGAATAACATCTCTAATTGTCACTTTGATATTTGGACATGCTCCATATAAATCTCCCTTTGAATTATTCGCAGCTCTTATCATCCACCCATGTTCAGTATCAATAGGCCATTTTTCCTTGTTATATAATTCCTTTGACATCAAATTGATTTCAGAACCATGATTAATTAATGCTACAACTGGTTCTTCTAAATTTCCCAATTTTATTAAAGTCTCCGTTGTAGCCCTTATCCAATGGCTTCTAGAATAATGGCTAGAAGCTTGAATGACATCTTCTTTTTTTGCAAACCTTACTCACAAGACATCTCCAAAATTTTGTATTTCATCTTCTTCATCTTCATTTCTTTCCATTGTTCTTGTTCCTTGTGCATTCAATGTCATAGATTCTCCTATAGATTGTCGTTTTCTCTTTATTGTATCAATAATAACTTCATGAAACTCACGCTTTGCAATTCCTAGAATTTCACCAATTGTGAATTCAACCTTTCCACTTAAAATCCGCTCCTCTAATATCTTCTTCAAATCTGTAGCTGCTTCAATATCTAATTGTAATTTATAAGTAGGAGCCTTTACTTTTTCTTTTCCAATTTCCCTTTCTTTTGTAGAAATGTTCTCCATTGTCTCTTCATGAATAGAATTCTTTTGTTGTCATGCTTTTTCCCCCCTTGTAGTTCTTTTTGAGGGCCCTTCATTATTTTCATCTCTCTTTCGTTTTTCTTCTATTAATGCTTCATATTGACTTCTTGCAATATAAGCAGGTACAGATAATCTATCTACTGGATCATCCCACCCAATAATTTATCGAATGTTATTACCAATACGTTTTAAATCATCTCTAGTAAAATTTCTCCTTTCAGCATATCTCATTGCACTTGTCCACAAAGAACTAGATTCTTTTGGAAACTCAAGATTTATACTTAAACATCTACTAGGATCTGCTTCCACCCAATATGTTGATGCTTCATTGCTTGAGATTGTCTGTACTTTAAAAGTATCTCCAATAAATAACTTCATTCCTCCTTTACCAAAATTTGTTTTCAATTTTTCTCCATTTTCTTTTGAGTGTATCATACCATTTCTAAAAAAAAATAACTCCTTTACGTAATGCCTCTGTAAATTCTTCACATTCCTTCCTCGAATGATCTATGCTATCACACCACATGTATCTATGTACTATATCCTCCATTGGCCTTGGTCTTTGTTTTGTTGATATTCTTGATGATTGACTTTTCTCTTCAAGTTTTATAAATTTTATTTACAAATCTCTCATCCCACGTATGATTTCATCAATTCCCGTTTCTTCTTTCTTTGTTGTAGCCATTGAAGGTTGAATCAAAGATGTCGGATGGATTCTAGACACCTTTACCTTAGATGCTTGTAATAGTCTTTGATCACTCTTCATATCTTTTCTCCTTTCTCTTTTTGTCAATGTCCTTATAGCATCCTCTACCTTTTTCTAATTTGTTGTCAATCCTTCATCTTCTTCTTTATCTTCAAGCATGAATTCCAACTTCTCTTGCAACTTTCCATCAACTGCTTGAAGAAAAAGCTCCACCTTACTTGGATCCAATAATTATCTTTCTTTCTTTGATAAAGAAGAATATTGCTTTTCAAACTCCCTTAATAATTCTATTGCTAGAAGATACTTCTCTGGCTTTTCAATCCATTCAAAAAAAAGACCTTTTTGTAACCCTATCACTATCTTCTAAGAAAAACTCATCCTTTAAAGCTTGAAAAAATTTCTCCCATGAACCTCCAAAGTGTTGTATAAGAAACTTAACTTGATTTCTTATCTCTCGTACAGAGGCTAATTCAAATAATTGAACCATCTCACTTTCTGAAATACGCTTCAATTTCATTTCTTTTACATAACATCTTAAATATTTTGTAATATCCTTTCCTTCAAATTGATCATTCTTGTCCATGACTACTTGTAATGCTTTGTTAGCCATACTCTCTTTGCGATCTTTAACCTGTTGTTCTTGTTGTTGCATGAATAAGATCAAAGCTTCAAACATGCTTGCAGAGTTAGGATCAAAATGCATACCTTGTCCTCCAAATGAAGCTCTTCTTCCAACTCCACTTGAAGCACTATCCAAATTGCTTCTTTCCATTCTCTTTTAATTCCTTCTCCAAAATTCAAATAATAAAAATAATAATAAATTCCTTCTACCTCAAGCATTTCACGTTGGGTTCACCAAATATGTCGTAATGTGTGAAGTCTTGCTTGAGAATGCTCCGGGCACCTGGCTGTAGAAGGAAGAATAAAAATTGCAATAACAAAATCTTAATTCTAATAGAATACTAACAATGCTCTAATTAGACTATAATAATGGTAAACAAATGTAATCAAATTCAAAACAACTCAAAGAAATTTCAAACAAACAATAAAAATTTTTAAAAAATATTAGAATGAACATAATATTACTCAAATATATGTCAATTCAACCTTAATTTAATTCTAGTTAAAATCCAATTGAATTTCACTCAAACTTTAGACCAAACCTAATTAAATCTTAAATCCTAATAAATCCTAAATCCTAAGTCAAATCCTAAACAAACCTTAAATTAAACTCTAAATCAAATCCTATTTCAAATCCTAAACTCTAAATCAAATCCTAAATAAAATCCTAAAATAAACCCTAAATCCTAATCCAAACTCTAATCCAACCCTAAATCCTAATCTAAATCCTAAATCCTAAACCAAACCTTAAATCAAATCTTAATTCAAATCCTAAATCAAACCCTAATCCAAATCTTAAATCAAACCCTAACCAAATCCTAAATCCTAATCCAAATCCTAATCCAACCCTAAATCCTAACCAAACCCTAAATCTTAATCCAAATCCTAAATCAAATCCTAACCAAATCCTAATCCAAACCCTAAATCAAACCCTTACCAAACTCTAAATCCTAATCCAAATTCTAATCCAAACCCTAAATCAAATCCTAACCAAACTCTAATTAAATCCTAATCCAAATCCTAAACTCTAAATCATGAACCCAAAAAATTTCACCCGTAGATCTGCAATAAAACTCTCAAAATCACTCAAAACAGTAACCCTATTTTATTTCATAAAACCCAAGTCATCCGAAACAAACCTCCACTTTGCAAAGCTCTTACAAAGTCATATCAACTCCAAATCACCGAAAATCAATGCCCATAGAAATCCTATCCAATCTTCTATCAAATTCCACTCTCTGATCTCCCAAAGAGTCCCGAAGTCGTCGTTAAGACTCGGTTTTGTGCCTCAGGGTCTGATTTCGACCCTAGTTCATAACCGGCCCTCTCCCGGTATCAACTTTTTTCTTCTTGAGGTAATTTTTACTAATTTGCACTCCTAACTCCTCCCTAAATATGTCTATATCCTTTATTTTTCTAATCTACCTTGTTTTGCCTTATTTATGGCCTTATAAAATAAATAGAAGCATAATTTGTAAAAAAGCAGCATTAGCACCTTTAATTTTTCTACCTTTTTACTAATATCTATTTTTCCAAGATAATTTGCTATAATATTTTTGAAGTGAGATCCTCAAAACATGATATATTTCTTCACCCTTTCACCTACTAGTCATATTACATCACGACAACGTACAAGCAAATTGTTGGACATGATTCATTCTAATGTTTGTGGACCAATGAAGACACCATCATTTAGAGAAGTAAGGTACTTTGTCACTTTTATTGATGATTTATCAAGAAAGGTGTAGATATACATCATTAAAGCCAAGAGTGAGTATTTTTCAAGGTTTAAAGAATTCAAAGCACTAGTAGAGAAGTAATGTGAATGCAATATGAAAGTGTTGCATACAGACAATAGAAGTGAATACATGTCAAAGCATTTTGATGATTTTTTGAGAAATCAAGGCATTGCAAGACAAACTTCTATTCCTTACATTCTACAACAAAATGAGGTTGCTGAAAGAGTAAATTATACTATTGTGGAGATGACAAGGAGTAGGCTTTATGTACAAAATCTTGAGCATGAATATTGAGCAAAAGCTATGGTCAATGCAGTGTATACAAGGAATAGATGTCCAATAAGTGCACTCACATCAATGACTCCATAAGAAGCTTGCAGTGGCAAGAAATCTTGTGTTTTATACATGAAGATCTTTGGATGCATTACTTATGTAAAGAAACCAGATTGCATGAGGTCCAAACTTGATGCAAAATGAAAAAAATGTATATTTTTTGGATATTGTAAAGGTACCAACACATATAGACTCATGTATTTAAAAACCAAGAAAATCATTAAAAGTCATGATGTAGAGTTTTTGGAGCACAAGAGTGCTTATGAGTACTTGGAGATGTGTCCAAGTGGAAATAATGGTGTGTTTGTGGACACATCTTTAAACCCAACAATGAAAGAAGAAAAAGAAGATGATGATGATGATGATGATGATGATGATAATAGAGAAGATGGTAGAATTTCACATCAAAATGAAGAATCAAAGAAGATAGATCATGAGGTGCCTACAATTGCTAAAACTAGTAATGAAGACAATCAAGATGTTGAAGATGATGATGGTGATGAAGAGTACCAATCTTTAAATGTGAAGAGAGAAGTTTTAAGAGAAAAGAAGATTGCAAGAGCTATTGGAGTGCATGAAGGTGAATCTTCACCAAGTGAAAGGAGATGTTCTTTAAGAAATCGAAAACAACTTGGTGCATGGTGGAAGAACCACATATTTCCTCAAGTAAGTGAAGAACATGTCAATGTTGTACTCCTTACTGATCCATTGAATTTATATGATGTAATGAAGTCCACGGATGTTATGAAGTGGGAGAATGCTATGGAAGAAGAGTACAAATCACTCATGGACAATAGAACATGGAAATTGATTCAACTTTCTCTAAATTAATCTTCAATTGATTATAAGTGGATGTTTAGAACCAAAAAAGATGCAATGGATAATGTTGTGAGATACAAGGCTAGGTTGGTTGTCAAAAGATATTCACAAGTTGTTGGAATTGATTTCAATGAGACATTTGCTTCCGTGGCCAAATTCACCACCATTAGAACCATTGTGGCAATTAAGACAGCAATGGATTTGGAGATGCATCAAATAGATGTAAAGATAAATTTCTTAAATGGAAAGTTGGAAGAAGACATTTACATAGATCAACCTCAAGGATTTGTTGAAAATGGCAAACAAGACCTTATTTTGAAGTTGAAAAAATCTTTGTATGGACTCAAACGATCTCCAAAAGCATGGTACCAACATATTGATACATTCTTTGTGAATGAAGGATTTGTAAGGAGTGAAGCTGATCATTCATCGTATGTCATGTAATCAAATGAGTTCGTATTGATTGTCATCCTCTATGTTGATGATTTGATCATCTCAACCAATGCTATGAAGATGATGGATTGATTAAAGATAAAGTTAGAAAAAAAGTATGACATGAATAATTTGAAAGAGCTTCACTATTCTTTAGAAGTGGAGTTTGTGAGAGATCATGCTAAGAAGACCATTACAATGAGCCAAAGTAAGTACATTAAAGAGGTATTGAAACAATTCAACATGGAGGAGTATAAGCTTATTGGAACACCTTTAGAGGCCAATTTGAAGTTAATGAAGCTCACGGAAGAAGAGTTTGCTAAAGTTGAAGGAAAAATGCAAGATGTTTCATATAAGGTAGTATTGGACTCACTAATATATGCAATGGTTTGCATAAGGATGGATCTTGTATATGTGGTGAGTGTTTTGAGACAATACATATCAAAGGCTGGACCAATCCATTGGACAACTATCAAAAGGATCATGAGGTACTTAAAAGATATTTTGAACTTCAAATTATATCTTGGAGGTAATAACATTACTATGCATAGTTATTGTAATACGGATTGGACTAGAGATGCAAATGATAGAAGGTCAACAATGGGATATGTAATCTTTTTTGGAATCGGAGGAATTTCATGGAATTGCAAAAGAAAAACAACAATTGCAAGGTCAACAATGGAGGCAGAGTACATGGTAGCAAGCCATGGTGCAATGGAGGCAATATGGCTAAGATAAATTTTGAAGGACATTGGAGATGTGCAAATGGAAGCAACTCCATTGAAGTGTGAGAACCAAGGATATCTTGCATTTGCAAAGAATCCAAAGCATCATTCAAGGACCAAACACATTGACATTCAACATCACTTCATAAGAAAGAAGATTGAAATGAGAGTGATTGATATGAAATATTATGCAATAGAAGATATGCTTCCTAATTTATTGATGAAGGCATTAGTAAAGGATAGACATCACATATTAAAAAAGGTATTAGGATTGAAAGTCTTTTGACCAATAGCAAAGTGGGAGTATTGAAGTAAAAATGAAAGTAAAATAAGTTACCTTGTAGAAGATATTATCTTAAGTAAGTTGCTAATGGTCAAAAAGTTGATTCTTGGTATGTAGAAAAGGCATGCTATGGATATAGGACGTGGTCAAGAACTAAGAGTCAAAGTTAAGAAGATAAAGTATGAACTAGGGAATGTTCAAAGACTAGGTAAGAGTAATTAGTGTTTGGCATAAGATACCTTTGTGGTTAGTAAGATGCCAAAGGATCTAAAGTCCATAAGATACCCTCAAGATACGTCAAATACCAAAAGATTTTAGGACCTAGGATCATGTATGTAAAAGTCAAAGAGTGGAAGTTGTCTTGTAGGGCAATAACCACAACCTATAAGTATTGGGTGTTGGAAGTGAGAGACATCTTACTCCATATTCTCTTTGTGTGCAACCTTCTTGATGCTATGTGTTGTGACTTCAAAGTTTTATTTCATTAATAACAAATCATTGAAAAAAAACCATCACAAATACTAAGCAACAATTAAAATTTTATGAAATTAATATATAATTTGATATTATATTTAAAAACAAAACACATTAAAATACAACACCAATTTATTTGAAAGAAAAGCAAAGATGGATACATTCAACTTAACTATGTTTGTACCTCTTAGCAAAAGATTAATACACTTACTAAGACACTTAAAAATCATAGCTTCTAGAGACTTCTAAAAATCCTTGGTATATAAAAAATTCTAAGTTTGGAAATCAAAGAAACTTAGCTCTAATCCATTCATTCAAGTATCAAAGAGCTATGAATCTAGAGCCTCTTTCCATTAGTTTTGTGCTTAATATCAAGAGTTCTAGGATTCACCTTGTTGAACCTATTATTCCATCACTTTAAGACCACCAAAACAAAATCAAAATCAAAATCAAAAATCCAAATAGGCATCATTGTACTTCATCTCTTAAAAATGTGACTTTGTTTGCTTACACCTAAATGGATCAGAAGAGGTAAAACTTTCAATAACTTGAGAAGTAGCCCAGAAAGTAAGGCCGAGCCTTTTCTGAGCAATGAGATAATTCGATTGTAGCAGCTCCCGATGTGATATGAATGAACCTTTTCAAAGTGTTGATTCACAGATTGCTGTATCACTTAATACTCATCATTAATGAAGCCCTTTGTATTGTTAATCTTTTGGTTCGATCAGATGTCCAAGGCAATGGGGACATAGCTTTGGATGCATAATTTGTTTTAGAAAGAATTTGTTTGATGTCCGCAAACCGGTTTAGATTTCAACCTTCATCATCGAACATCGTCGATATTCATTTAGCCTTCAGCGCATCCTTGCGCCATCTACAAATCTACCTGAGGATATGTGTCGACTTTCTTGCAAAGTCTAAATATACAGTGTATTCTTCCAGAGAAGTCAGTGATATTGACACTATGTAACTTGCACAGGGCAACTGTTTTTGTGTATAACACAACTACCATGAAGATGTGAAATCCCACTGTTCAAGTGGTATTGTATAAGGTATAGTGAATGCACAACAGGACGCTAGCTAGTGAAACTCATATTTACGGTCAACCGTGCTAATATTTCCAGATGTATATTCAGTCACCTTGCTAAACCCATGTCGAGTATTTACAGTATAGACTTTAAATTCTCGATTTGTTACTACTCTCATCCGCTCAAATTGCTCTACATCATTTATATACTAACAAACAAGAAACATGAGTAGCGACATTAATTGTCGGGGAAAATCACTTCTTCTTGTCCTCCTCAACGGGGTTGTCCTTCCTCAGAAGCGATGGAACTGGTAGCTTCGATGGAAGATGGATTCCAGCACTGGTCTTCTCCTGCTTAGGGTGCTCCTGCTTGTACTCTGCTCTGTCCTGGAAGTAGCTCTCAAAGGCTCGCGGCAAGAACATAGGTATCAGGAATCCGAATGTGTTGATGGTGTAGTAGATAGCATTGGCTGCCGACAGAACACGACCAAACCAAATCCAGTACTCGTCCTGCAAAATCATAGAATTGCAATTCAGTTTTCCTTGAAACAAATTCAGTTCTGCTTGACACAATTTCTATCTCCTTACAGGTTTTAACGTATTCCAACAAACGATCCATGACACAGAGACCCGATTATGAAGCAACAATCAGCGAGAACACGGCAACCACAACGGAGTTCAGTACACTAATTCACCAAATTAGTGAGTAGATTCAGATAATCAAATATGAGAAATTAGGCGCAAAAGCATCGCGGATCCAATACCTGGATGCGGACGTCGTTGGTGATGTTGGTGGTGAACCAGGTAGAAATGACCCACCCATTCAGCGAAAACAATCGGCGTATGCTGTAGAGAATGGGCAACAGAGCGCGAACCGGCACCGAGAAGATGTTCAACCCAGAGATGAGATTCTCGCTCAGCACCTGAAACGAGAGCAGGAACAAGTGTGGGGTAGCGGCACGGACCGCATCCTGGTCATTGCGTGCAAACCCACCCAAAACATACGCCAAGGGCAGGAACAGCCCTATCACAGTCCCTAGAATCACGTACACCTGAAACAATCGGTTGCCCCGGAACACCTGCAACGACTCCGGGTTGCCGTAATTGGGAAATACCAGGCTATTCAACAAGAAGGCATAAATCGTCAAAAAAACCGGGAAGACGAGGTCCACGATGGGCACCAGCCCAGACGCCGAGAAAACGATGATGAACGCGACGAGCTGCAGCTCAATCACGCGCAACGAACCCATAATCCCGCCCAGCCCGGCGGTATCACCCGCCCGCCGATCATACTTCTCCCCTCGCGTCTCGGCATCGTGCTTCGGAATCCGTGGTCCCGTCGCCAACGTCGCCCCCGACATGTTCCCCTAAACCAAACCTTGCAAACTTCACAATGCCCCAGAAAACAAGCAAGCAAGCGCCCCCAGCGAACTATTTCTGAACTAGATTTTCGCGCTGGATTTAGACCAATGGCACGAATTGAGGTAGAGTTCGGCGCAAGCGGATTAGGTGCGAGATGTTGTAGCGGGGATCCGATCGAAGATAAAAGACTGCAGCTTCTAATCTATGGGGAAGCATGGACATGCCCGACTGCGGGAGTGAGTGTGCGGATTCAGGGTCCCACTTCCAGCTGGATTGTTTCGGTATTGCCACGTTTGCATCAGGGCTGGGTCGGTCATTGGGGTTCGGGTTTCGCCACGTGCGTTTTGTGTTACAGGTGGCAGCCACGAGGTGTGAGCATTGACGTCTTGAAGCGACGGGACTCAGTCGTGGGCGAAGAAGCTTTTCTAGAAATTGCCGACGTGGATTGGTCTGAAATTGGACCCTGCGTATTGATTTATTTAAGGATTTATTTATTTGTTTATATGTGAATAGTTGATTGGGATTTGGATTTGATAATGACTTGGAAGTAGCTTTGAAATAGTAATTGATATATTTTATATATATATATATATATATATATATATGAGAATGTTAAATAGAACCAAGTTATTACTAAATTAACCCATCCATCCTAACCATCATAAATAAATAAAAATGATCTCTAAATTCATTTCTCCAGTATTGGATTTGCAACCAATAAAAACCAACCACATTAATTATGATTACCATATTCTTGTATAAATATTAATTACCATATATATATATATATATATATATACATAACAATTCATATGAAATTATTAGTTTTTATTTGATAAAATGACGTAACTTTACTTTGAAGGAAACACAATATTTACCAGGTCAATATAAACAAAAACTGGCTATACATGCGAATTTAGATAATAACATTCTCAGCTGTGAAATGTGAAAGAAAAAGGAATAAATAAATAAATATTGACTATAGAATATAGACATAATTGGATCAAAGAGAAACTTAAGTACACAAACACTTATTAAAATCATTTGAAAGAGCCATGATAATTGTTATGAATGATTCTTCACTTCGTTTTTTTATTTTTCAAACAGTGAATTGAAATTTCAAAGTATATATATATATATATATATATGTAGTAGTACGTGTTTTTGGTACAGACATTGGCTATAATTTCTTTGAGATTTTTCTAGATATTCTTAATACCTCCTCAAAACATCACAAAATACTTTTTAAAATAATTGCAAAATTTGGTCAACATTCAAAATTCATACAAGCATCATCTTTGAAAGTAATTTGACAATTTATCAACTGTTTGTATTGATAACATATTGATAGACCAAAATATTTGAATGTGTAAGAAAAAACTTAATTCAAAAGTTCAAAGAATAAAAAATGGATAAAAAGTTTATGAGAGATAATTAAAGTAAAAATATGTAATTTTTTTAAAAGCACATAGATTTTTTAAATGTGTATTATATGAGGTTCAATCACAATTATTATTTTTTTGATTAAGTGATTTCATTTTTGAATTTACAATTTTTTAATTATTACATTTATTATTTCTTAGTTTACTAATGATTTTTTAGGTAATGATTTTTATATTGAGTATGGTTTTTTACTATCATGGTGCATGGCTATGCTTTTACAATTGGGATTTGAACCACCAACATCTTTGATACAGTTTCAACATACCCAAATAGAACATACCAAATTCTAATAATTTAAGATTATAACAGACAAAAAAAATCATTTAATATTAAAATCAACCACTTCATTAATACTAAACATCAATTTTTTTTATTGCAAATTTTATTTTATGAAAAAAATTGTTGATAATTGCATATTTTAAAATTCGATTTGGTGAACAAAATAGCAACTTTTTGAGAAACTTAATATAGAGTTATTGTTAAAAACGTGGAATGTAGTATTTTTTAAAAAAATTACAGAAAAAAAAATAAGGCTTATATTATGACTAAAAATATATATTATTATTACAAAAGATTGATTTCAATACCAAGACACATAGATGAGACATCAAATACTATACGTTGATAAATAAGTATTAAATTTACCTAAATTAAGGTTTATGAGGCAAAAGTATAAGTCTTTGAGGTTTAATAAATACTTACACTTGATCAAAGAACCCTTCAAATTCCGGCTTTATTCAATCACATACTTTTAATAAGATTCAGTTTCATTATTTAGCTAGAAACAAAAACATATCAATGATGATTTTGTTAATAAAGTACTAGTCCTTTAAACAATTACTTCATTAAGCTGATATGCTTGCAATATTTTAAGATTACAAATTATGAATCTATTTAGTTGTATATTTAATTATTTTAAATAGCAGATATCCATATTTTCTAGTAAGTTCAGTAATTGAAAAGTTTTTTTGTTTTTTTGTTTATTTTTTATTTTTATTTATTTGACAATGCTTTGTATGTTGTGTGACCAAAGATGTGACATCAATTCCGTCTTTCTGATAGTTTCAAAGTATCTAACAGCTTTAAACTAAATTCAATAGGACGATTAATTTACTTTTTAAAAAAATCGAAAATAAAAAATATTATAAGTCTTTATCCAAAATAAAAATAAAATAAAATACAATGTGAGAACTATATACATGTCTAAGCTATATACTTAGTTTGTGATTGGAAGTAATTTGATTAAAAAGAGTAATTATATATTTCAAATTGATCTTGTTAGTTTAAATCAAAATAGTTGAAGCTTTCCAATCCTATGAATCAATGGTAAGTAAGGTTAAAATTAAAATTATTTCATTTTAATCCTTGCATTAAATTAATCAAATAAGCTCTGAATCATTTTACACAATGAACATTAAACACAATACATGTGACATATTGTAACCAAAACAATATAATTCAATTGTATTAATTTATTTATATTAACATGTGAAATAGTGTCATTGAAGTGGAAGGAAGCTATTATAACCCCTATCATCCTTCGTACTTTCATTCATTCATCCACCGATTCTTGATCCATAACCATCCTACCTTTTATCATCCAACAACAAGACGAGTGCCAATTGGAACCCTCCTCAATCCACCTCCAAACCCTAAATTAAAATGAAAAATAAAATAAACCCTTAAAATTTGAATGTCATGTGTTATGGAAAAAGTGGCTTGATGTGAGCAAAAAGCCAACAACAAAAGGGCCAGGAACTGCTGAAAGGGCGGCCATTCAAAGGGTTGCAAAGGGCAAGGCACATATCCATCTATATTAAGAACACCCCTAGAGAAACAAAATACAAACCCCCTTAAAATAATACCCTATCTAATAATCAATATGAAAGATCTTGAATTTATAAACGTATATGTAAATGAGCCCCCTCCCTCCCCCTACTTCTTTTAACCCCACTTGAAAAGTCATCCATCGTGTGGAGGTGCGATTCCCCACCGCCTATCCCATTATATATATATATATATGTTGTGACGTGGAACCCATTAGGGGAAAAAAAACAAAACAAATAATCATGTCGATCTCAATTGTGGATTATTTTTAAAACAAGAGGGAATATAATCAACGTACCCAATTGGACGAAGCCGCCACCTACTCATCCGGCGGACATATCCATGTCCCGTGTCTATTTCCGCCTCTTTTTCAAAACATGATAATAATAATAATAATAATAAATATATATTGATTGCTGTGAGAGTGAGATCCACGGTTATGGGTGCTTTTCCGGCGGTGACCACTACCGCGTCCCGCAGTACCGATGGGTGGCGCAACTGCGCAGTTCCTGCGCCGTTTCCGAATTCTGGGAGGCGAAATGCGCGGGAAAGGGAGTTGCGTGACGTGGCATCGGCGTTGATGCGTCAGCGCTTCGAGCCCGAAGCATCTTGGAGTAGTAGCAGGCCTTGACTTATCGAACAAAGGCACCACAAAGTATAAAGTAATCGTATCAAACTTATCCCCCATCCCATTGCAATGTCCACCCCATTGAAATGATCAAATAATTAAAATATTGCTTTGTCCACCCCAATATTTTAATTATTTGATCATCTCGTTAATCTATTTCCATATTTTTTGTTGAATTTTGATTATTTATCCAATTAAAATATATTTTCCTTGATTTTATCTATTAAAAATAAGTTTCATACAAGACTGTAGAAATACATATATGTATATACATATTTGTGTGTGTGTGTGTGTATGTGTGAGTATATGTATTGATGTGTGAGCTCCAACTTTGAAACTCAGTACTTAGTAATGCAGTTGGTAACTTAGTTGGTGACTTAGGATCCCGAAGAATACAGTCCTAGATGAAAGGAGCATATGTGATGGACGGATGATTGAGCTTGTGGATGAATGAGAATGGAAGGTTCTGGAGAGTTCCTGAGGGTGGTGGTAGTTGTTGATTCAAGAGGGTTCGCAGACTTGGGAACAAGTTCCCAAATGAAGGAGAGGAGGGGGGCAATCAGACATCTTCAGACAAACCCAGAGCAGCTACACCTTAAACCAGACCCTGCGTACAACAAAGCCTAACTTCATTAATTAAAATTAAAATAAATATATATTATTAGAAGTGCATACATACATACATCTATATATATATATATATATATATATAATTTTTTTGTGGACAATGTCTTCGGCGTTCAATTTAGAAACTTTGAGGTTGTGTTATAAAAAACGAATAATATGTTCTATTATTATAAGATGTATTATTGCAAATAATAATTGTAATGTATAGTTTGGCATCATCTTTACGTTTCTCTTTCGATTCTTTTTATTATCAGGAGCCTCCTTTGTCTATAGGGTAAAATTCAAACAAAATGATTCATTATATAAATATATAAAACTAACAGGATGTAGGGTTTTTTTAATATTTTTCATGTTGTTATAGAAACGAAAAAGCAAAGGGCTAAGTTGATTCCAATGTTTTGAAGATAACAATAAGAAGGTACATTCAATTATTTGACTGCTGTGAATTTACAAGTAAAACAACCATTTAAAATAAGCATTAATTTAACTTCTCATACACTAGTCCGTGGGTGTTAGAGCATGAAATTTGTGTGCAATCGTAATAACAATTGGCCAAATCAATCAAAGTATTATTAGTATCTGGAAATTAGTTTTATCATGTCAGATGATGAACACGTTCCATCTTTTTTAATAAGTCTCTTAATTTTGTTGTATATAAGTCCAATTTTGATAGACCTCCCAGCACTGAGTCCATTTTGAGTATTAAATTAATTAATACATGAGTTTGAAAATAATATGAAAATATGCTGCCTTATTAATACCGCAAAAAAATCTAGGAACTTCAATTATAGAAAAGGTTATGATATTGATATGAGTGACTATATATAATTATATACAATTATTTTTATATCAAAAAGCACATAACTGAATAAAAACGAGCTTATTATTTATACATTTTTTTTTTTCCTAAAACAAATGTATATATTCTATAACAAAAACATTTTATTCATAAACAAGGCTTCAATTTATAGGTTATACTTTGAAAGCTGTTATTACTTCTTTAAAACTGATGTAGGTTACGTTTGTTCTATTTTCTTTAGTAATACTGAAAAATTTAAAGATTTAATGACGTCTTTATGTGTTTCTAATTTGTTTACAATAAAAAACTTCAATGCACAAATAAAATAAAATATGTAGCTGGATAATAATATTTTGGTATTTTTCTTTATTTATAAAATAATATAATATAATATAACATAATATTGATATTCCGAAGTAAGTTATTAAGTGAATATTATTTTGGTTTCAATCTCATGTGTTAACCATTCATTTTGTGATTGAAAACAAGTACTTTGATTGAAACTTGAAAATAAATTAATAGGTATTAAGATGATTAGAGTAGATTGGGAGGTAATATAAAAAGTAAAACATAAAATAATGCAGAATTTGTACATTATACATTGGTGATAACTACTATATTTTTATTTCTCTATGCATTTTAATAAATAATGTCAATGATTTCAATTCATAGTACACAATTAATATGTTACATGTTAAAAGCCTCATTTTGAAAAAATTTCTTAATTTTTTTTATTAGTAAAACTGTTAAAATTCGTAAAGAACATACATACATACAAATATAAAGAACAAAGACAAAAAGAAAAAATAGTCTGTCAAAAGACAATGCCAATTACATGGATTAATTTTATAAGTTATATTCTCACTGTATTCCAGAGCTATAAATAGATATACATGTAAATAAAAAAATAAAAAAATAAAAAATTGTAACTGATTAATTTGTAAAATTTCTTAATTAGATTTGTGCTAATTTCTCAAAAAAAAAAAAAAAAACAAAACAAAACAAAACAAAAAATTACTTTTTTACAAAGTTTTTAAATAACTTTTTGAGGATGTGATTGCCAGAAAATATTCCTTACCAGTATATTGAACAATAAATCATTATATTGTTTTTTGAACATCAAAAAATTTGAAATTTTCAATAATTTCTTCGTTGAATTTAGACAACTATAAACCATTTAAAACTCTTTTGAGTTTTATGTCACGTTTTAGCATATCCCAAAATACTCATGTTTTTTATTCTCTATCTAGCATGCTTGTATTTGCATCTTTATTTCTTTTCGTTTCAAATTAAACTATTTACAAAATTTAAATTTTAATCAATATCAGATACAATGCAAACTATTTTCTGTCATAATTAGTGCTTTGGCTTTCTCAAAATTAATAAGTATAAATGTTTTACTTATCAGGAAGATAGCAAAGATTTAAAATACATCATATGTGTCTTATAGAGTTTATAAATAGTACAATATGTGGTCTTTTTAATGTCTCTCTTTTCAAAATACACATTTGATAACATTCCAACTTAAAATTTATGCATCTTAAGTATCTTACAACCTAATAATTTGTGGAAAATATGAGTTATATAAAATAGATACTATTATGTAGATTTTTTTATAAAAAATAAATAAATACAAGAAAATCAATCTTTTAATTTTCTTAAAGATACATTACATGCCATATTTTATCAATACAAAATAAGTCATTTCTTAGGCATCTTCATGAAATTTAATATTCATAAAGTGATAACATTTATTTTATTTTAACATTTTATTAACCATGATAAGATGCATTGATATATTTTAATTTTAAAAGTATGTGTATGAATATTTTATTTTTATATTTTCTCTCTCTCTTTTTATTTATTTATTGCATTGGTTTGTATAAATAGAAAAACTATGTTAAGTTATATGACCAAGATTTTTTAAAATATGTTTGTTTGTAGGTGAATACATTAAGCATTACAGTTATCCCCTTTTAAATAATTCGATTCTCCCATCTTCATGCTATAGACTAGATCTTGTAATTATATTACTCTTATTTAAGTAAAAAAATACAGATTAACCAAATGCTGAAATATAATTATTTTATGCATCATACTTTTTGATGGATATTTTAATAAAACAAAATAAGAATGGGTGAATTTTTTAAGCCACATTGTATAATGTACTTGATCAACATAGTGTACTTCAGTTGGTTGTGGACTTTTTGATTATCAAAGCTCCTCAGCTTAGCTTTAGTAGCTGCCCCAAAGCACAACTTTCCTCAACAGACATATATAGTGTCAATTTTGACAATTTACATTTTTATACTGAGAAAAAGTAAGTCACACAAATATATATATATATATATATATATACATAATCATCTAGTGGGTGTCATGCAACACAAACCCATCCCAAAAATGTAATTATTAAATCAAAATCAACTGTCAAAGACTAAATCATGTCAAAGGTTGAATAAATTGAATATAATGGGTGAAGAAATGATTGTCTCTGAGTTGCTTGAAATTTGGACCAGGTGCTATTATCAAGTTCAGGGGAGCTAACAATCAAAGAAGCTGCAAACAAATACAACTAATATTCCCAACAAGTCCATGGCTCACAATATCTTTTTTGATGTTTGAACCCCTCCCTCTCTGCATATATATATATATATATATATACACACACACACACACACACACACATTTAGGTATTCATTAACTAACAAAAAAAAAAGCAAACAATCAAGTTAATAAATTAATAATAAAAATAAACCAACAAGGACAAGGATGAAGAGGAAGAGGAGGCAGGCAGACAGGCGTGAAACGCTTGTATGATGATGAGGCAACAGCAGGCAGCATTCTCCCCCCCTTTCTGGAGTCCCAGTACAATTCTTCTGCTCCCTTTAAGACATAGCAAGCAGGGGGCCACATCTTCCTTCACACACACCCCCTCCCCCACTCCCCATTTTTCCATCATTTTCTTCACAAATCTGAAACTCATAGCAGGTAAAATTATACAGTGAAAAGCTATGCTGTGAAAGGGGAGTGTGATGAGAATGCAATTGGACAATATGGTGCAGAAAAACCATGCGTGTTGTAAGAAAAGAACAAAAATAAAAACCCCATATCTGATTATATCCGTGATTATATTAGCATCCACCTAATCAACCCCAGCCAGATGAACTGAACCACTGCGCTGATATAGCGGATTGTGTAATTATGACTTTTGGGGAGGGGGGGGGGAGGGGGTCAGGAAGGACAAATTAATTAGGGTGGCAGAAGCCATGTTTTCTCTCTCCAATCTCGGGCATCTTTCTGGGTCAGGGCTTCGTCCTGAGAGGAGCTTCCCATTCTGTGCTCTGCCGAGGCTGCTGATTGTGTGCAGTTCCTGAATCAAAGGATGTAATTGTTCCTTCGTTATCTCTACTGCCGAGGATTTGGTTGAGAGTATATTTTTAACAAAAAAGTGTGGTGGGGGATGGTTTGTTTGTTTTATTATATCTTTCATTGATTACACACATGTCGAGTGGATGAGAGAGGCTGTGTTTATTTGGAAGAGTGGACGATGTGCTCATCCATGCTCTCCTTAAGGGAAGGAGTACACATCTGGGAAGACTTGAGAAGCCTCAGGAACTCATACAGCCCCCCCCCCCTCCCCCAAAGATCAGGATCTAACATCATGTCTGCATAATGGGCAATTATTACCGTTGCTGTTGTTGATTGCGTGATTTGATCCCATACATGAATCCGATTTTGTATTGCATCAAGCAACCTCTCACAAGTCCTTGTGCTCCTTGATTTTCTCAACCTGGTCCCCCCGGAACTTGTCGTGGTGGATTCACAGCCCCTTGAAACCACCTCAACAACCGTGGTAAAAGAAAAAAGAACCCGCCGTCGAATCCTTCAACCGTGTGCACCACAAAGTGCTACCCCAACACACACACACACTCACACACACTCACACTCACAGAGAGTGTAAGCAAAAGACTCCCTAGCGACTAGGTAGGCTCACATCACACCCCTGACGGATTTCAGAACTAGTTAAGAAGCGACGTGAGCCCAATCATTTCCGGGTCAAAATTAGACACGAAGGTGGGTGGGATACAACAACAGTGCAGTCTAGGAGTGCAGTGTTGAGGTTGAAGTGCTATCGGTAATGGTCGCTGTAAAGAATGGGGTGGGGTGGGTCTGCAAAGCAAATTTCTGTTGTATTTAATGGCTTGATGTTGTTGCCAGTTTGGGTGCGTCAAAAACAACCCATCGCATCCCCTGCTAACCTGTCCGCAGGAACCAGGGGGCAAAAAGCCTGGGTCCCGTATTCTACGCCTTACGATCAGCGAACCAGGAGTTGTACAGTCCAAGGCCAGTGCAGCGGTGACTGAAGGAACTGCGCGGTCGGACACGACCACCGGCGCCGTTTGTTGGTCGCTCACAATCGCCACGCCCGGGTCGGGATGGTCCGCGCGGGCGGGCGGGGGCGGAGGAAGGAGGGGGCTTTGGGGTCACAACCGCCGCAGGGAAGAAATGCTGGAGGAGGCACAGCGGAGTGGGGGAATGCAGCAGGCAGGCAGCCTTCCGTGGGGTCCACCACAGTCTTCATCCCTTAGTGGTGTCCTCTCCGGAGCCCGCCTCCGCCCTCACTGTAACTCTGTCTGTGTTGCTTTTCTTTTTCTCATATGTGTCGTGTTGCACTCAAGGCTCTTGTAGCGTTGCGCACAGTTTGGTATAATTCCGGTGGATCGGTGACGGCTCGGTATGGTCCTGTTAGGGGGACGGGCGGGCGGGGCCGTGGCAGGGTACGCGTGGAAATTGCTTGCAGGTCATGTAGTGAGGGTAGATTGGACGTAGTCGTAGCGTTTCTAACTGGGGCGTGTGAGTGCTGGGGGTAGCTTCATCACAAGTAAGCTTCTTCTTATCATCCCCATGTCAGTTTTGTCCAACTAGCGCTTGTTCGAAACAGACCTGAGCCGACGGCTATTTACTGGTCGAGTTTTGGATCTACGCTATCAGGGCTTGTTTCTCAGTAGTTGATGGACAATTCCTGATTGTTGTTGAGAAGTGGGGTCTCTTCAAGGTTCCTGTCAAGTGAAGGACGGAGGATTTGAGGTTATTGTAGCGAGAACGGTGTCGAGTTCTGTGGTGATCACACCAAAAGGATCGCATGTGATTAAGCTGCCGCGCAAGACGTGTACGTGAAGTGACCGAAACATGTACTTGAGTCGGTGGAATATGTGTCCCATCGTGTTTGGCGAACTATCCTGTTCCGATACCGTCGGAAGCTACCTCTCAGTGCCTTGATAAAAGCCTTCGATACGTATCCGACGATTTCATGCGTCACCAATAGGACAAGTTTTTGAATTCGGATTTATGTCAACCAGTGGCGGCTTTCTAATCCCCGTTTAATTAAGTGAGGTTAACTAGTCTCGTTTTGTGCATCAGCTTAATATTTTGATAACTTCGTTACGACCCCAAATGCTGTAATGATCATGCACAACAAATCGTGAAGCTTCATCGCACACGTCAAGTACGTTGCACCATTGGAAGCATCCGCTTCGAGACAGTTACCTTCAGACCCTACACGCCAGTGCATACTACTGATTGGTCACCAGACGCCTATCTAACGAGCACAGGAAGACTCATGAGTTCATGTAGTGATTGGTATCTCATGTCTAATATTATTTGAATGCGACCTGTTTCTACCAGCTTAACAAAAGTGAGGGTTTCCACCAAGAGTCTTTCAAGCATGACCGAAAAAAGAAGAAAAAGTGCTTTATTTGATTGTGAATCATATTGTAGACGTTATTGGTCGTGACCTTCACAGGTGGGGTGGATTCCTGAAGCTGTAACGACACGCCTGGGATTGCCTGTGGACACCATAAAAATTGCATTGGCTTTCACTAGGGTTCCACTTAACTAGATACGTGCCTCCAGAATTGGTTCCTACTCCCCTCGAGTTAACAGCGATCAGCCACGAGCTAGATGGTTTGCTTGCAAAGCGTTTCACCTCAGTGGTGTCATGAGTTACAAGAGCAGGCTCGGTGTCAAGCCTGCATATCATCCCCATCCCCGTAGCCTTTGCCACCGTCGAGTTATCTTTCTCCGACAGTGGATGCTAGGACGCTGGGTTGTTCAAAGGCAGCTCATCAGTGGCATGATCCCCAGGTCATTCAATCAGTAGTACGTTCGTGTTTGTGGAAAAAGAGGGTGCAAGAGGGGGGAATCACGTTGGCGTCTCTGGGAAAAGACGAAGCGAGGGGACGAAGTTTTTGGTTCCTGGGGAAAGTGGTAAGGGTAGTCAGTTGAAGCAGTCGGCAGGTAGAGAGTTTTGCGAGTTAGTGAACAGCAGTGACAGAAAAACTGAGGCAACAACCATCGAAGGGAGCTGGAGGAGGGCTGGGATTCGACTCATGGGTTGGAAGAATTACCAGAACCATCACTCATAGAATAAGGAGGCTGTTACAGGGACTGTGATCAGTTGGGAATTTAGGGTGCAGGCAGACTGGAATCTCAAGCGGACAGTTCAGGCCAGAAATAGAGGACGTTCGAGGAGTAGCACATGCGTGGAGGCTTGAGTAATTTTGAATCCGTAACAACAGGCTTAGTTAGGTCGCGTTCCTCTTGGGGCGGAAGCTCATCGACGTTTGGGGAAGGATCCGGCAGGTACGCTACCTCCATGAGCAGTGGTGCCCCATGCGGGGCCTGCAAATTTCTAAGAAGGAAGTGCGTTCGTGGTTGCATCTTCGCTCCTTATTTCGGAGCGGAACAAGGTGCAGCCAGGTTCGCAGCTGTCCACAAAATTTTCGGCGCCAGCAACGTCGCGAAGCTCTTGCTACACATCCCAGTGCCAAGGCGATGCGATGCAGTCCTCACTATCAGTTATGAAGCTCAAGCCCGTCTCTCGGATCCTGTTTACGGTTGCGTGGCCACCATCTTCGCCCTTCAGCAGCAGGTTCATAGTTGCGCTCATAATCCTAATCCAGTTTATTGTGTTGCAAATCTTTGGTGCGGGAATGGGTCCACAAGGGAGGCTTGCACACTTCTAAGACTTACCATCGCTGGATGACCGGAAGCTGAATTGTCAGGGTTTCCCTCCATGATTGAGGAACTGACCTTGCGACTTCGAGCTTTTGTGAATCGACCCTTAGTAGAATGCTTGGGGGTTACTCCAGTTACATTCGCATGACACGATTAGCGATAAATAACCACCTGACTTTTAACTTCAATCCTCTCTCTATCGTTACATTCATTCCCTTAAACCTGACTTCATGCAATCGATTACCAGATACTCGGGTTAACAAGATTTAGAACCTTAAAGCAGAGGTCTCTCCACTTAGTTCGCGATTAAACTTGCAGACAACTTCCCACCTTCGATGTCCCATACGTTTGAAAGTAAACTGAAAATGCTTTCGGAACGTTTCAGAAGCTTTATTTCTCAGAAGTAACTTCGGTGCGCTTCTAATCTAACAAGCTCATGTTCTTCCTCTAGACACACCTCAAATTCTTTCCGAAGGATTTTGGAGGCAGATTTTTCAATTTGTCACATTTGTATCGATTTAACTAAGACTAACTAGGAATTGTTGTATGGTCACTGGCTTATATCCCTCTGACCATCTAACAACCCAATGCGATTAACCATTTACAGACTGTTATTTGTCGGTATTCTCTGAAACATATAGATCTCTTACACCTTAAATTCCGAATCACAGAGAATTTCTTTTACGTTTCGAATTATATCCAAGTCAGTGGCTGAAGCCGCTCTAGTGCCTTGTTGCTGTGTCTATCGGTAGAAGAACCGTTATTTCCAAAAGTTATTCCTAAGTTCGTTCAAACGCCATCTGAAAGGTGGGTCCTAATGAGTCTCGTGTGCGCATGTAGACTTGGAGCTGCAGCATTGCTATTGCTCGACAATGCGATGCTATTGGTGTGCTCCAACACTGATTTGAGCATCTGAAAGTCATTGTGAGATAACTAACCGGTTGATAGATCCACTATTTTAACGGAAGTTGTCTTAGGTGTCACTAATTGAGGACCCCTGCGCGCAAGGTTCAATAAACAGCATCACTGTTGAATCACTGAGATATTGTTTATTTGAGAAGTGTTAAGTCTATCCTAGTCATAGGTACTTTGAATGAGTGGTTGGATCACCGCTTCGTAGTCAACGCTATTTGTTTCGATTTCGATCCCTCAACTGGACACCGTTGAAGTTAGCAATGTCACGTAACTGGCACAAGGCTGTAGTCCACAGTGAAACAACCTAGTCCATGCTGTTTTATTCGAGAATACTGTAAAAGAAGTTTGTCGTTCCAGATTTTCGCTTGTGCTAGGCTTGAGGTGTGCGGCTGGAAAACTAGTAACATGGGGTCATTAGATATAGTATCTCATCTCGGTAGTGTCGTGACACGTGTTACTTCTGGTCACGACACTACCACTGAGCACAAAAAATAATTTTTTTGCTGTATTTACTTTAAGAGGGTCGACCAAAAAATCAAATTGGGAGAACATAGAGGGGTGAGAAAACACTGACTTCGGTATACTAAATTTCGGAGCTGTTCTAGGATTTAGAGGACTTCCTTTTACAGGCTGACAGTGATGTATTGTTAGTTGGAGGCTTTAGAATAGGAACTTCAGGCTTGGTTGCTTTTGAAAGTAGTCCCTTTTATTTCGGCACCATAGGTTATACTCAATTCATGAACTCTTCAGGGTGTCGAAAGCTCGGTGAAATCCTTAGATTTTCACTTGCGAACCTAGGGAATTAACTGAATGCTGTAACCCAATCGAGGAGGCTGACAACTTGTGGACCTTGAATCTAATAAGTTGGAACACAATTATAATGCTTAATTCATGTCTAGATTGGTTCATTGGGTATATTCAGAGTATTCCAGATTGAATCACATATTGTAGAGGTCCAAGAGATGCTGATCACAGGTTCGATTTCAGTTGTACATTTCGTATCTATTTTCATGGATGTGACAATCCAACAGTAGAATTCTGAGAAACGTAGAAGTTGTATTATGTTTAAATCATTAGTAAGCGTATTCTCTTAAGTTTCAAATCTTCAGTAGGCACGAGTTGTTAGCACCATCATAGCTCATCGAGGAAAACCTTTTCTTTTAATATATAAAAAGTGTGATCGTTTTATTCGACAACATTACAGGTCGTAGCCCTACTATCAAAGAATACAGGCGATGTAGATCGAGTTCGATCAATGAGTTCACAGCGTGCAACCGAGTGTCGAAAAATTGGGTTAGATTTCAGTGTGGTTTTTGCCTGTAAATGAAATCCTTAACAGCTCTATTCAGGCACCATCCTAATTAGTCTTAGTACCTGATGCGTAAGTACTGATTTCTTGAAGTTTGTACACGTGCAGGTAGCAAGCTTACAAGCGGAGCTGGCGATGGTGCAAGCTCAACTCGTCAACAGACAAGCAGTGGTTCATCAAATTCACCAGCACCAGCAGCAACATCATCAGCACCATCACCATCTGCAGCAACAACACGAACAGATTAGCACCATGTCTCCAGGACATGTCCCCTCGTCGGCGTATATGCAGCAACACGAGCACTCTCAGCTATCACCCTCAGACATCTCCATGTCGATACCGAGTGGGTCAGGATCTGTCAAAGAAGAAGGTAACAGCTTTCTCGGAATGCAGCACTACGGTGATTTGGGACTGGGCTCCAGCAGCCTCGAACCAATGTCCGGAAATCAACACAGCCTTCTGGAAAATATACACAAGCCACGTGGAGGCGGCGAAAATATTGAGCAGACGGATCATGAAGGGGACCTCCAAGCCTTAGCTCTACTCCTCCGACGAAAATAGTTTTGAAAATGCAAGTTTAATTTGCAAGCCAGTGTTTTCCTGACATCCATGTGTCTGGGTGCACTTTTACCAGCACACATTCACGTTCATCTTCTCAAAACAAAGTTAAAAAAATTTCTTTCGCTACTACTAGGCGCTAGCTCTATTCATCTACAGAAGCGGCCTTAGTTGTGTATCATGTTACATGGAACCTTCACTTTGGTAAATGTGAAGTGGGCAGTGCAGCGACTCCTTTGGTGCCACGAATCGACCGAAAGTAGAAGCTGAAATGTCTATTTAGTTTATGAACACCATTTCAGTTGATTCCTCGATGCAGCAGCCAGGATGAAGCAGAAAAGTTTTTTTTTTAATTTTTTATTCAGGTACGATCAGTCCAAGAAATGTGAGAATTCCAGTGCGGCAGATATGAGGTAGTCCACCACCAAAGTATCATAATGATAAGCTAATAGGTTTACTAGTGAAGGTTAACACGAGGCACTCGTAATAACAGTTTCTAGTTGCCTGCATGAGGTAGAATTAATCCACCCTGTCAGAATCGGGCTAGAGATAAATCAGGGACGGAGGTCCAGCTTAGAGATCAAAATAGAGGGTGATCGGGGTAAAAGATCCATCTGACATTGAGATCGACGTCTACCGATCCACACGTTACAAGTAGTCACTAGGTGTCACGCGTGAGTGGCTACTGACAGGCGAATGTGATAGGGCAGCAGTTTGGATTGTTTCTCTTAGAGCTAGTTCTATCCGAGTTCTTATGTGGAAGGTATTAGCTTAAAACAAACGATACATGCCTGCGTACTGGAGCATTCCCTTGTTCTCTCAATCACAAGTCTTTTACTTAGATTTAGTTGTTTCATTCATCTCGTGCAAAATTATAGTCTCCGGGGTCATATTTGTGATTCTATGTTCAGAGTTTTTATTCTTACTATGCGTTCCGTTTAGGAACCCAACCCATTATGTCTGATTTGCGTCTGTCTGTTAGTCGATGTGACACGATCGAATAGTGCGTTTGCAAGGAGACTGCGTACTGAGGACTGCTTCTAAAAACATCGTACTTAGAAACAAATTGGTACCAGGTAGATTCAGACTTATCTACCTGTTCCTGAGAGCTATCGCTGTCTCGTAAATATCAAAGATTTGTGTAGGGTTTCTGACATACCAGTGATTTAACTTTTATTCCGATGCGGACTAATGGACAGTGTTACTAAGTATCATATTCACCGCGTGTGCTGCGCTTATTTTTGCACAAGTACACATACGGACCAAGGCAAGATGGCTCTGCTAGGTCTTTTAAGAACAATGTACACATGATGGTACAGTTGATCTGATTGTGGGGGATTCATTTCAAAAGTAATATCCATCCAGGACGGCCTCCATCTATCATTGAAAGCTCGTTTTCAAATTGACATGCTCACTGCTCGAAGTATGAAGTGGCAGCCATCTGAAAATCTGGTTGTTGAGGAAGAGGAGTCAACCAAATGGATATATTGCAGCTTATTTAACATGTAGGCAGTGAACATGACACAGTAACAGCCTAAAATTTACTTCAGACGGTTTCCAGACAACAGCATGCAGTTCTGGAACTGTGATGCTGTTTAGCTAAAGCATCAGTATCCTCAACACACACGAGCAGTAGTCCTAGCTGAACTCCGATGAATTAGGATGTGTGATTAACGCTGCCCTTCAGCTACACTGGTTTACTGGTGATGTGTCATGGTTAACTTACCAGTACCTGTTAACGAGGCCTAACCGATTAAACTTAGACATGCCGCTTTTACGCGTTCAGGCGTGCACGGCCTCTAATTGCCGATTAATAAATCAATTCTCAGTAACGGAAGTGGCGTCACAACACCTTACAAAGCAAGTCTCAATCCACATGACGCTTAGTGATCAAGAGAGATATACAGTACATGAACAGTTGACGACGCTCGAATGGTACGCAAGTCCGAACTTAGAAAACAAAATGTGAATTTATAATTTAAACTGATTAGGTCAAAGTCGCCGAGCATGCGTGAAGTATTTACATGCGAGGATGTGATCAACCCGATTGGATCCAGTGGTGATGTACAGCGTGTTACTTGGCAACTCAAATAAGAAATAGTCTCGCTTCTAGAACTTCCTCCTAGCTCTGAAAACAAATTATACATATTCCAGGACATGGTTCTGACGGTACGTCTCAAGCTCATAGAAAAGATTCGAGCACTTTTCATAAATGTGCGTACTCGGCGATGTACTTACAAGCTTGCTTAGAATACATATAAACAGCAGGGTCATGAGTTGAGGGAAAAAATTATTTTTACTGCGGCGTAACCATCCACATTGAATTATCATGTCTCATGACATGTCATGCATGCTTCCGGAGTCTTCGGGATGTGTCTCCCGAGTTTACCCGGTACGCCAGGATAGTGCCCGAGTTTCAAGCCGAAGCAACTGCAGGCACTCTGAAGTTGTTCTATCAATGCTGTAAAGATGGTACCATGGTGTAAACGATCCAGACCAGTTCCTAGCTGCTTAGTTGGTTTCTGCTGATCACGTAACTGTACATCACAGTCGCCCCAGTCATGTCTCTTCATGCTCACTCCACTCTTCGGAACCCCTCATGTGCACCCTTCAAGATGGAATCTGACTCTTATGTAAACAAAACTCGAGTTTAACGGAGGAGTCTCTTTTTAAAAATTCATTTTCATCTCAAAATAATGGACACTCATAATGTTTGAAACCACCATAGTACTACACGAACCTTTGAAACGCCTTTACGCTTTTATGGGTCCCAAATGTGTTGTCTTGTACCCGCTTAAGAATGTTATACACCACTGCTGAAATCAGGCCATTCAGAGGAAAAAACAAATCGTTTTGCGTTTCATGATCTGGAGCGAACTCCGTTAGAGGGAGCACAGAGAGCGAGAGAGAGTGAGCAAGAGATATACAGTCCCACTGCATGTGCCACCTTGCAGTCACTAAACATGGCCGCCGGTCAAAGTGTCTGCACACAATAGTTTACTTTTTTCCACCTAACCAACCAAACTTCTGCTGGTAGAGCTAACCATGCGGAATCCTAGGCTCGGCCATCGCTTGCATTACCTTCTCGATCATGATGAATCCATAGAAGTAGGAGGCGAAGCATTCTTAATCGGATGACCGGGACCCATCGATGCGCTATAAGCAGCTTGGGACACCATAGCCTGATGGCCACGGAGCTCAGTCATTCATTAACCTCGCAATGTTATAAAACCAAAAGTTCTATTCCTAAAAATAACATACCATGCTTCCCGAACTTCAGGCCGAATAATCCACCCACCAATCGGGAGAGCACCACTACTTGTTCATCACAGGGACCAGTTCCAGCTTGGAATTGGAACTTGGGAACTTTTAAAAGGCGTCAACATTTTCCCCCCACAAAAAGTGTGTACTGTAGCTGCAGGACGATGCAGACCGGTGGGTCACCGATGCATCATCGCGTGGTCATTCATGCGTTACCCGCGTCTATAAATGGCTCGCTCCTCTACAGGATCCAGCAATGGGTCCGTGGTCTGATTCCCACTCTGCAGTGTAAACGGAATGTGGCACAGTGCACACTCGAGGCATCCACTCAACGTACCCCTCAGCTGCGTCCTCTTGAAGGTAGAGCCTGGAGCTCATTCTCAATCATTTGCGGCTTCCAAACTATCCATAGGACCAGAGAGAGTTTGAAAAGTAGGCCAAGGTCGCAATCGCCGCAGCATCTGAAGTGCGGGACCATCGCAGAAGTGTGCTGTGATCCACGTCCCGTGGCTCTTCTTCTTTTCAACTTTCGGGATAATCCACATCCTTGTTGTATCAGATCCTCCACTGTGCAGTCCCCTCGTCAAAATTTATATGTAAATGTATGAATTTGTGTGTGTGTGTGTGTCTGTGTGTTGGTCGCTCTTCGACTCTGTTTCATTCACCGAGCCTTTGAGCAACTCTTTCTCGGCGCTGAGCCGTACTACCGCTCGATACCGCCCGCTCGCGTCTGAGTGCGTCTTTTCGCGGCTTTCCACGGCTTTGGGCGGCGTTGGTCGAACCTTTCCACTAGGAGTCATGGCCCATGTGCGCGTGATGATATTTATTTTATGCATAAATATTTTTAAAAACATTAAGTTCTTGGTTTTTTGAAAAAACTTATTTCAGGTGGGAGACCACGTAAAGTTTTACGTGCTCTAGTTTGTGAAACACAGTTGAAATAATATGATTCTAAAAAGCCCTAAAATAATGAAATTCGTATAAACTAAAAGCCTATTCAACCTTCATTAATGTTATGAAACTTTCATTAAATATTTTATTTTAATTACATCAATGAGAATATTCTTTCGCAATGCATCCTCCTCTCGCAAACATTTGGAGGTTCATAATGGGGTACGAATGAAGTCAGAGAATAGCATTTAAGAAATAAATAAATGAGGTGAATTGGACAATTCATAAATGGAAGGTTGGGAAAAAGAGGACGGAGAGTGGTAGTCAGAAACACATTTATAAAGAGCATCTACTATTAAAAAGGCTCCGTAACCGGGACTCGAACCCGGGTCGACTGGGTGAAAGCCAGTTATCCTAACCATCTAGACTATTACGGATGTGATGTTTAAAATGTATGATCTTAAAATATTATACTTTATTTTCTTTTAATAATCTGTAATTAGTCAATCATTTTCTTGAGCATACGAATGATATGAAGGATTTGATCAAATAAAAATAAGAAAAATATAATATTTATTTATTTATTTATTTTTCATCCTCATACTTTAGATTCTTTCACAAATTTTGGATTCGTTTTCATTTCTACCAAGTATCTAAGGGGTAACAATAATGTTTTCCATTACTTTAGTTCTTTTATATTATTAAACAGTAATTGGTAAGTTTTTTTTTTTTTTTTTTTTTTTTTTTTTTTTCCCCTCATAAGCCATTTAAAAAAACTTAAGCTACTACTTTAATTCATAAAAATTAACAAAAATCTAATAAAAAATTTATTTAAAGATTTAAAATTTTAAAATTTTTTAACTCTATTTTTTTATAATTTTATATATTTATTTGCTACTTTTAATAATTGACACTTTAAATTAAATATACAAACATGCAATAATTCTAATCATATTCTTAATGACTTGCATTCTTAAATTTTTTGATTGTTACTCTTTAGAGTCTATCTTGAAACTTAAACTATAGATGTTTTAAAACTTGTGTGCAACATTTACTACAGTGAACATAATCATAATTTTAAAATAAACTTAAATTGGCATTGTATCAAATAAAAAAATAACATTGTAAACACATCAAACTATGTATTTGAATAAAAATTAAACACACACACACACTTTTTATATCTATCTATCTACCTACAAATAAATAAAAGAACACTTTTCAATTCATACCATAACATTTGGGTACCTTGTTAGGTGTGAGTATCAACTTTTGGACACTGATATTCAAATCCACACAGTAATTTTAAATATAAATTTCCATTTCATGTGGTCAAAATAGTGGTGCTGTTGAGATCAAAAGATTTACTTGAATAGGGTGCAACATGAAAACACTTTCATGACATGGTTATTTATCAACTTTTGAAGTACAACACCACCAGATCATCATCCCCTGTCTTTTCCAGTCTGAGCAACGTACTACGTGGGCACCAAAACTCAGATGCCAAGTACAACTTATGTCCCCCAAATTCAACCACATATTCAGGCACTGCCAGTCCATGCCACTCAAACAAGCACGCTGTTGAGATCAGTTTTCACATCATATCCAGCTTAGCACTTCACACAATTGAAACCAAGCTTAGCCGTGTTAGCTCAGAAAGTGCCACAAATCAGAAATAGAATAATGTGTTTTACATTTTGATTACAAAGTGATAATGAAAGAATGTTCAAAAGGCCTGTCCATCTGGAACCACCCCAAAAACTCTAAATCTTTGTTTCATACCCACCAGTTCACACCTCTTTTCTCACCACATTTACTTAAAGTGGAGTGAGGATCAGGTTTGCGCTCATCACTTTAGTTTTATCCTTGACCCATCTCAGCTAGACTCGTGAACTACCTGTATCTGTACCCGTGCCCCTATTAAAATAAACATGATTCGCCCAACCGCTACATTAACCTGCTACTAGTAGTATTAGACCAAACATCCAGAGCCTCCATTGTAATTGTGCCAATGGCAATAGACCTGAAACATATATACAGAACGAACCTACTGGTGCCAATGAGCTGCAATACCAACCTGGTGTTACCGTCTTCACACATCTTGTACTTTAGTATACTATCCCACACCTCGTGGGACGACACTTGATCATCTACATGGATGTCTACAAATCACCCACCTTTGTGTCTGGCGGGGAGAAACTGGTACAACTCAATGCAGAAACTTCGACACTTCTAACAACCGCATCCAGATGCTTGATGTGGCCTGCTGGCGTTCACATCGACTGTGTCTGGGAGGTAACTGCAACCATTTGCCCACGTTATGTCTAGTCGGATCACAATCCTCAGTTCCACCCCATGTAGGCAATCCACCTAATTCACAAAAGTAATGGATACTGATCATGATCAGAGCAACTCACATTTCCTCCTCCGTCTCGTTCTTCAATGCGTACTGGCAACACACTGAAATGCAGCATCGACGTTGAAGTCTTCCTTGGCTGATGTCTAAAAGTAAGGGACACCAAACTTCGCACATAACACTTTGGCCTTCTTCTCAGAGACCTTCTCAGTCCACAAAACCAGAAAGAAGATATGAATTTTGCAGGAAAGGATGAAAGCTTCTCTAAGTACAGTGGCCATGGACCATTGGAGGGATGCATTATGAGCTATCCGAAATCTCTTGAATAGATGTGTAAATTGAATCGGACGTAAGAATAGAATAATCTTATAACTCGACTATTGTCACCATGCACGTCCACTTTGTGGACGAAGACAAAAGGGAAGTTCTCTACATCAGATGGGCTTGCCTGTGCCACTCAAGGTCAGCATCAAACACAACGCTCCATACAAAATGAAGCACAATATTTTTAAAACCAAATAGAAGAACGATGCGCTAGTAACAGGCATCAGCATACAGAATTATCGCCGACAAAATTATGATCAAGGGCAAACATGTGCAAAGATACATAAGCGTAATAGAAACACGTAACAAGAAATCTTAAGGCTGCTACCATTGACTACCAACCCAAAACGAGACCTTACTTGAACCAGAAACTCATCCCTCCGATGGTCCAGGTTATCGAAAGACTTCATGACATTAACGTCGTAAACAAGAACACAACAATCTGCACCTCAGTAGAAGGCAACACCGAGACTCTGAAACCGCTCCTATCCAGCCGTGTCCCAAATCGGTTGATTAAGGAGCGGTGTAGAATTGACCAGAGCGAGTGAGCAAATAACAAAATTAAGTACATGGGTTTCAAAACACAAAAACCATGTGGGACCCGCAACACTCTGTCAAAATATTGACCATGAATGACAACCGTCATTCTGGTTTGCGTACAAAATTCCACTTCACACTCGCACACAAACGATGATGCCTCTCAAGTTGAGTCCAATCTGAGATGACAACTCAAATGAGCTATCACTGACCTGCATAGTGACAATCCTATCTTCGACTTGCACTTCTTTTGTCAAGCAATCTGCTCCAATGGTGGCCTTACATTGATTGCTCAACTTTTTATTAACATATTGATTCATCAGCGATGTCTTTCCAACCCTGCCAGGTCAACAGGGGAAATGAAATGTTCTCCAAGAGACGCATTCAAAAACAGAAAACAAAGCTCTGCATGCTCTAACCTACAAGTTTATGCCTACAGTGCACACACAAGGAGGGCGAACGTGATACCCGCTGTCACCTTCAACAAGGTGCGCTTGCGACCCGACATTGTAGCTTCACTTCTCCCCCTCCTTCTGCCCTTTACGTTCTTTCCTCCACCTTCACGTTTGCCCTTAAGTACTATCGAACCCAGAAAAGTACCAGTGAGAAAGCCACCCTCCTCGCCCTTCAAAATCAAACCCAACGCTGATTCTCAAATGAAATCCCCAAGACATGCAAGTCTTTGCCGACTTCCATAGAATTTTCCAACAATCAGACTCCTGAGAGCGGTCGACTTAGATCCGCGATCGCTTGGAGTTCCACATAGCTTTCGATGAAATGGAATTGGCTAACGATGAGAGTGAACACCATCTCGCGAATCGACACGAGCCCCTTCCTTCAAGAATTTTCTCGCACCCCAATTCCCTCAGCTTTGATTCTCTTCTAATCTCTGATTTGGCGCCTGTTGGTTCTCCCATATCTTGCGAATATTTGATAAATAATCTCTAGAACGGGTATGAGGATTCCTGAGCTTTCGAGGCCCCAGCTGTAATCAGGTTGGACTTCCACACTTTTGTTGACTGTCATAACACGATCCCATTGAAAGAGGAACGAGGGAATTTGAAAGGAAACAAGATCTGTGAAAGGTGAAGATTGTTTCGATGCCTGTACACATATCGAATTTCGCATCATCCACCCAACTACTTTCCATCTGCAAGAATGTTGTATTTGGTAAAAACAACACGGACGCGTTAAGAGGATTGTTAGAATTCTGAAACATTTGAGAAATTATAGACCAATATGATCTGCTATAAACTCTCAAAGCCGTGTTGAAGTGCAGCGGTACCAAACCCAGAATCACTTCATATGGATAAAAGAATGCTTAATTAAGATGAGAAGTTTCTACATCTAGAGTAGAAATGTTTACATTCGAGCCGAGATACAGGACGGACGAGTCCTAGTTTGGGTGCAGATCCTACAACTGCTGAACAATATTACGTTGGTCACTCCTCACTAGGATTGTCTACATGTCTCCTCTTGCATATGACTAGAGGGCTCCTCAAGAGAATGTGACGAGAAAAGCAGGTGCTGTTATTCTTTGCACAGAGATGTCAACTAACTCAAAAACCAGTTCCGCACATAATCAATTGGCCGCTCCAAGACTGGTGCAAAGCGATGAATCAAAGGATTGACTTTCGCGCCTATTCTTGACCAGATTTGATGATGATACAAAGAAGTGTTTGGTGCTCTATAGTAGAGCTTCAATAACTGAAAAGACATCCAGGCGCCACATATACAACTCGTAAGACAGAAACAAAGCCTTGAGACTCGACCAAAAACCAAAACTGTCCACTCATGAATTCAAAATTAAAAAGAACAGTTACAAAAGGCTTCCACGAGTATCCAACAACTTGGAACGTGTCACAACTATGAACATAGGGATTGAAAATAGTGGGTGCCAACCTGCCAGTAGATCAACGCTTGAACAATATTACGTTGAGGCCTGCATATAGTACACGACATTCCATTAGCAATTGTTCTGATAATAAATTAAAACATAACTAGAAGTTTTCAATTCAATATTAAGGATAAAGAAATCAATCATGTTTAAGTACCCTTCCTCATTAAAGAAGAACTGATCTCAGAAACAAGGACTGGACCATACTTTTCACCGCAGCAAAAATTCTCATTGAACAGAACTTTTGATTATATATCAGTTTTAAAGCCAAGGAGCTTACGTAAGTATCATAAAAATCAACTGGAAACCAATTCCAATCTCTGCATTGGCACTTATCATGTGCAACATTGTCCGGTTATTTGCCAGCAGGTCACAAGCCCTCTTAAGAAATCTCCTGTCATACACAACAAACATGATTTCACGTCAGCCAGGAGTAGAACTCGATAAAACCCTGCTCGTGATACAATGCAGCACAAAACTAATGATGAAGACTAGAAGATGGTTCAGACATGTTCGAACTTAAGAAAAGTACACTATCATCACAATGTTGACCACTCCTACCCCAACCAAGAGAGGGGAATAAATAAAATAAAATAAAATAAAGTACACATTTCCTTTTATTAATATAAACATAAGCATCAAGCTCCCTCCGATAAAACAAGTTTATAAATAAATAAAAATAAAAATAAATGAAAAAACATCCCAAAATTTCAAAACAAAAATAAAAATGTAAAAGACTACTTGTAAAGCTGCGTGTTGTTAAAATTTCCGCGCAAGAACATCACTGCTTGCTCCAAAGACCGGCAAAGAACAGGGATCACCGCAACTGCGTACACCAGGGATATTTGTGTAGGTCAGATACGATAAGTTAAAATCATTCAACTAAAAGTCCCCCAGTACACTGAATCTGTAAGCCTATTTAAAAACCAAGTCCGACAAATAAATAATAAAAATCACAAACTTGTCCTTTGAAATAAAGCAGAATTTTGAACCTCAGTACTACTCACATTTGTTTTTTCAAGTTGAACAAGTAACTAACTTATCTTGGAAAGAATTCCAATAGCTTTTCTAAATTAAGACATTGAACACATCGATGTGGTAACCGGTAACCTAGATAATTTCTTACAGCTACGAGTTACCACCTCAATCCATATACATGCACTCTCTCAACACATAGACTCTTTTACACCTCATTTGTATCACCACAGAGAAATCCTACTTAGAAGCAAGTTATTGTATGCCTTAATGACCAGCCAATGCTTGTTTAATACAAGCCTTCACTTTTATCGATCATATACATCAAGCAATGAGGGGGATAAACAAGGGAATATTGGGAAGATAGGAATACTTACACTTGACGGGGTACATGGACGAGAAAAATATAACAGAGAACATAAATGACAAGAAATCTTTGGAAGGAACAATAATCTGCATCCACTGCTGCAGTGCTTCTAAAGTCCAGGCACGGGGTCTCTGTACACACGTACAAAAACCTCACCTTTCGTAAGATAAAATCAGACTACGATGTGTACAAACTATATATCATGACCCAAAAAAAAAGAAAAAGAAAACGTGGTGGAAATACGACCTCTAAATTGAATCATTCTAAACCTTAAACTACTCTAATAAATAGTCATGACAGAAAATTTCGTTCATCCTTAACAACATCAATGTCACAATTTGATGAAGAGCTGAACTAACGACAAAAATCCTGGAGCAAATAGCATCCAAAGTAAACGCAGAACACATGCAATTTTTTCTGTCTTGACTTTGATAAGTTAAGTATCGCACTGCAATGTGTTACACTGTCTCCTAATCTGCTGATGTTTTTTCATGTGAACGCATCAAAATTTATCATGAAAGCTTGAGGTCTGAAAAAATTGACTATACCCGATGGTTTAGGTAAAGAGAGTGAGCACACGCAACAGCAGAGCCTGCTAATGAGAAGCGGTATCCTCGATCAGAAATACCTCGCGGTGAAAATGGAAACATAGCCAGAATAGCCATTACCGCAACCTGCAGTGGATCACAAAACGTTAGTTCGTCGTAATCAAACAGGGATGGATTCTCTCAACATTAAGGAACATGTTCATCGTATTCAGAGCCTTATCAAATTAGAAGATCCATCCTCACACGAGTTGTTAAGGCTGATACATGCATATATTTATAGAGCCAATGTTCTCACAGTTTTACAGATCCCTGGTTGGCAGAAGAAAGCAATGCAATCCAAATAAAACGTACCCATGCATTGTTGAGAAACTGAAAAGATTTCTGGTCAAGTTGAAGAGTGCCATCAGCTCTAGGTGCAGCGCGTGGAGGAGGTCGTGGCGGGATGTTCTCAGCCGCGCTGCGAGCTACGATCATAATGCATAATTGTTAGATCTCATCACGTAAGTGTGCTCTTTTCAGTTTCTGAACATGCCAACAACACATTTCACTCCTAAAACTGTGAACCAAACACCTATTGAGACAATGTATAAACAAAAAATGGTTTGGGTGCAAAACTATTCCCTCGGGATTACAATAAATTAGTCTCAAACATGGATCTTTCATGAAATTCCCGAACCTTAGACATGTTATTCCATTTTCATATTAATTAATTCCTTAGAAGTTATTGTGAGCAAACTAAAAAATATTAAAGTTTATAATAAGAAGTATTAAAAAAATCAGCGAACATGTGATAGTTGAAACAACTACGTAACAGTGTCCTCGAAAAACTTAGAGAATACGAATCCCCCGTCTTCGATCATAAAAATATGAAGCGCACCTGTGCTTGCCCCTGCAGCAGCTGGACGTTGATGAACCGATATATTTGGACCAGACGGAAATGCAGAACTAGCTGAGGAGCTGTTTTTCACGCTTGAAAGAGAGTCCACTTCAAGCTCTGGATCCTGTACCAGCGAATAAATCTTATCAGTTACCTTGGGCGATGCTCAAATTGTAGATACGACTTACAACGCCCAAAATTTGAAATCCTATCAACTAGAAGCCTGACATAGCATGTCAAAAATGGCCCCGGACCTTGGAACGTGCTTTGATTAATCAAAAACCACTACAAAAGCTTGGAAACTAATCAACACATTCATAATTATATTTTCAAATTTCCAACCTCGACATTCTTCAAGTAGTCAAGTCTTCTATTTAAAATAAATATAAAATAAAATGAAATGCTACATGAAAAGACGAAAAGCATCGAATAGAATAAATGCAATCAAAGCCAATAAGTGTTCTCTATGCAACTTTTCTTCGATTGACCCTCGATCCCTCACAAAAACACTTGCAGAGCCTAAACTTCTAACTCCTGATCAATAAAAATAAAAATAAATAAATAAATAAAATCAACAAACAAAGAGTGTGGTATTCCTCAGCATCCTTCAGACCGCCATGAAAATAAGCACTCAAAGGGAAGTGCACGTACGATGTACCGCTGGTAAAATTTGAGCTGGTAGTGACGCCGGACTTCAGGCCGGGCACTCATTTGTGGCGGAATCAGCACATTGTTCCAGTAATTAGACCACCGGGAATCACTGTCAAAGTCGTACGCCTCCGCCGCTGCGCGCTTCTCCACCTGGTTTGCTCCCACCATAGCTGTCCCACACACTATCCTCCGATGTCCGTTTATAAAGATGCAGTTTACATTGAGACAGACAAAGGCAAAATTGACACTTCCTCCGCACTTGAAAACTGAAACACAGGCAAAACGGAAACCACACTGGAAGCCAACCCTAATGGAGTTGCGTAGGCTCGTCGCATAGAACCTTCACGACAGTTCTGGAGAACGTACACCAGAACCTGTCTTGTCCTTCTCTGGATGGTTCCTCTGGAGATGTCGGATGAATATGTGGAATTCGTCTCCTTCCTCACTTGGACGTGCCTATAACTGTGTCGATGGTCCGTCCACCGTAGCTCAGCGAGATTCCGCATGACTTACTCACATAGTCTTTGGTGATTGCCCATTTTTACGTTTAACTGTGTTTTTCTGTATTAAATAGTTTCTAGTGACACGATTTATTTATTTAAGTTACATTTTGTTTTTATGAGAATACCACATTTTGAATTCGATTGATATGCTTAATTGGAGCTAGAAACATAACTTGATAATTATCTAACGTCACCTCTAATTTTTGCTTTCCACTGATACAGTACACACAAGTTTTTCATAGATAATAGAATAGTTTTTGCAAATCTGTGGCCATGGTCAGGACCTTCGGATTGATAAACCCATGCAATCCCAAGAGTCATGGACGTGTGAGAATTCCAAATCCAGCTTCCCAGTCGAGGATTGATGGTTCGTCTTGGGATCTCCGTCAACGATGGCGAATAACAACTCCAAGGAACCCATGTAGAGGTGGTTAAGTTTTCTTGCGTTGGGGGGAGGGGGGGGGGGGGGTAACCCGTTTCAGCACCGAGAGAATGCCAATGGCGTGCGTGCAGTGTGATCAGATGGACAAGCGATCAGTGGAGGATCTAGACGAATTGTGAAGCGACGTTGCGTCCACGGTGTTCTGGGAGAAGAAATGGCCAACTCAGAAGGGGATGCTGCTCTCTGAAGATGTTGATATTTGCAGTCGGCGCGTTGCTGTTGAGGCACAGTCCTCGATCATGGTGTGCAATTGTTTAACCATGAGCACTTGGAGCAAACGTGGGTCTTGAAATCAGTTGTTGCCTTGATTTTAACTCTTTGCTGCTGGTTTTGTACATGATAGTGGTACAAGTGTCTCCCAGAAGTGCAACGAAAGCATATATACTTTGTTCTTTCACTTACATCAGCAGTAGAGTAAAAGTGAATTATGAGTTAGGACGTTTTGTAACGTGCAAAGAAGCTCAACCTTGTACCGTTTGGTTTCTTACTTTAAATAACTTTCAAAAAATGAATGAAAAGAAAAAGAAGAAAAAGTGTGAAATCAATCAAAGGATTAAGTCAGCGCTTGAAGCAAAGTTTTAACTTCACACCACCAACTCCAGCTCTCAAGTCTCGCACCTGCCAAACGCGTTCCAGCACTCGTTTATATTTCCGCATGATTTTAACACCAGTGCCGATTCAAAGTTTGTAGATTAGCTCATTGGTCTTTGTGGCAAACAACTTAAGCAACACTTGAGAATGTCGTGCTCCATAAAAGCAGCTCATTTATTTCTCTTTCTAGTGAGATATTACCAGGTGGCTCAAAAGAGAACAAATCTTTTGACACCGTTGTTTGTGCAAGGAGGAGAAAGTTCTATTCATATATATATATATATATATATATATATATATATCCTCTTCATACCATATCGTCGAGGAAAATGGATTGAAAAGTCATAGTGTAAACTGATTTTGGAGAAGGCTATATGCACGATGCGTAAGTGACAACCTTTCGATTCATATAGAAAACATATGAAAACCAGCCTGCTGTAAAAATTGTAACAATAATATATACTTCCTGCAAAACTCTCCGCTAAGTTCTTATTCGATTGCTCTAAGATGATTTTAAAATCTTCTACAACACATACATTACAGCAGGAATAAATGAAATAAACCAAACCTTTTGTACCCTAGCGGAGCATGTCTGTTCACAAAAATAGACTACGCGCTTGCTTTTCCTAGCTAAAACTAAGTTCGTCAGGAGATCAAAGAATGAGGTAAGGGGCTAAACTGTACACTCCAAGAAGTGAGGATATCACCATACAGAAGAACGACAGGAAGGTAAAAGCTACAGAGGCTTGTGCATGTGAGCAAAAGCTTGTGATTTTTCCGTCTATGCATCCATTCCCATAGGCGTCAGTAACTCCTCCGCGATTGATTATCAGAGCAACTGAAGCTCCAGCAGCGCCTGCGGCCATAAGGAGGAATGCAGACAACTGCGAAAACGAGGACATCATTCCACACTCAATACAACAATAGTTGAACAATTGGTTAATTATTAAGCAAGAGTAACTCTAAAAAAATTGAAACGCAGAAAAAGGGGAGGACAATTCACCTGATCGCATCCGAATGTGATGAACAAGTAGATCTTCTTAGGAGTGCTTCCAGACACCAGAAGCAGGACGCTCATGATGATTTGCCCAATAGTGTAAAAGACTACAAGCACGTTTACTGCCAGTACAAAACTGTAGAAATCCCAAAAAGTTAAGACACGAAGTTATTCAATGCTTCGAGTAGAGTCTAGCATTTGAAGACAACATTCAAGGTTGAGATTGTTAGAATTCAGCAGCATTAATGTGTTGCATTCAGTGACAATTCCTACTCAAGCCCCAAACCAAAAATCTGTAGGAATAAAAGCACGCAGGAGATGATCCTCAAGTCTACGCTGTACAAAAGACCTATCGTATGATGCTAGGAGTTGCGGCAGAAAAATAACCAAGCCAACGGGTCCACCCAGGGCAACTAATTATTTTCCTGCGGAGTCAGACAACTCGCATTCTAAGAATGTTGCGAATCCTCACTACTCCTGATCCCATGCTAACCCCTCAAATTCTACAATCTAAACACTCGTGCTAAGAATGCGGCTTCCCGATGCTGACTGATCCGCAGAACTAGTTTTCATGAGTCATAAGTGGAGACCAGAATTCTCACCTGTACGAGGTGAAGGTACTATAAACCGCACCGTTTTGGTCCGCAGATGCCATCAAGCTAAAGGCAATCACACTGAGAACGAACTCCGCAACCCGCAGTCCCAAGCTGAAAGCTGACATGTGGTTAATGTTCTTCTTAACGGCCTGAAACGCGGGGCTTGGGGTTTGAGTATAGTGCCCTCCTTCGGGAACGACTGCGGCGCTACTCGCACCTGGAGCCCCTTGCTCCATCGCGTCCTGAATCTTACCCCCTCCCGGCGCAGAATCCTGCGCTACTGTGGACATTGCTCCTCGTCCCAAACCCCCGCCCTTCTCTGATTCAGATTGAGCCCACAAATCCTCTCAAACACGTCGTCGTGTCCCCGTGAAGCAAGCTATTCGAAACACAACCACAAAACCACTACCAACCCGAAGTCCAAAAATAGCTCCGGAGTAGTTCAAAAACTGCTCCTGGTTCAACTGCTCGGTGAAATGTCTCACAGAACCTGAATTCGGCAGCAGACGACAGTGACGAATTTCACGGATCCTGAACAGGGCGCATTCATCTCCTAATCAATGTCGCGATGATGGATCACTCACGCACAGGCAAAGCGACGTTGACACCCCCAACACGCAGTAACGGGAGACAAATCCAGAAGACGGGGATGAGAAGGATCCAGATCCAAAGAGAGGAAGGGCAAGTCCCCTGCGTCGCAACTCCAAATCTCAACTGTTGAGAGTTGTGAGTATTGAGTTACGATGAGATCCAGTGATTGGGCTTCCTCGTTGGGCCCGCATTCCACCGACACCGCGTGCCATGACGCGGGGGCCACTCCTCTTCGACGTCAGCCTTGTTGGGTTGGTTTGCCTCGGGAAGGGGGAGGGGGTGGGTTTGGAACATTCACTATGGTATTCATCTGGGACCCTCCCTATTCGTCCGGAATGTCCCAAAACTATATCATTCCATGCAAGAAAGTGGATTCTATCTTTGGGTCGAAAAATAACATCAACTAGGTTGTTGGACTTTCTAATTTTAGACGTGGAATTTCAACATTTTTTTAGTAGACATGTGGCTTTGTGAGTGAATGATAAAAACCTGTAAACCTAATTCACACATTGATATCGGACATAGTAGCAAGAATTGATTGTTTCTTAACGTTACTTAATGGAATTGGCAAATTCATTACAATTTCATAACCATGACAGTATATGGCATTTGATTTAAGTATTGATGTGGCAATGTACCAATATTCATGTATATTACAAATCACAATAATATCACTTCAAAACATGAACACAACGTTGTAGTATTGAGAATTCATGATTCTTATTTATTTTAAAAAAGGTTATCTTATTTTTGCTTTTTAATTTTATTTTGTGGTTGCTAGTGCTATATGCAGTTCAACAGTATATTCTGAGCACTAGCAAAATGCCGCCATTTCACATACCTCACACACTATTTGAATATAAAGAAGCCATATTCACATACATACACACTTACAACTCTATCAAACACTACAGTTTACCACAATTGCTAGCCTATCTCCGTCGTCCCTCACACCAGCTTCCGAAGAAGCCTTGACAGACAATTGGGCACTCAACATAGGTTTCTACAAACAATAGCAAACTAAAGAGATTACAAACTTTTAAATTTATTCCTAAAAGAAACACCTGACTCCAGAGTTGTCCAACGTTACATCTGGCTATCCCCAGCAAATGAATAATTACGCCTTCGCAATGTTGGCTGCGACTCAAAAGGCTGCTGCAAATACAGTTTTGTTGGATCGGATGGGTCGATATACCTGCACAAATTATGTGTGAGTAATACCCATAACGTGTCTACGCAACAAATTGATTTCAGTGGGAAAAGAATAAAATACGCTTCAATGAAATCATGAAAAAAGACGGGACTTGTTTTGAACAGGTAGGAAAAGACGTGCCTTGGTTGACGACCATCAATATTATTTTCAGACCAAAAAAATTTTGCAAAAAGTATTGTTACACCAACAACAAATAAACCAACATATTTTTTAAGAAAATCCTCTAGCGATGAGCAGGAGACTGAGAGCCATAACAGTGCATTTGTTCCTTTATGTGCAAAGAAAGAGGTCACCAAATCCATCCAAATTGTGATATTTAGACTTACGCGTGTCGCATCATTTCATCAACTGGCGCTGGTGCAGCGGGCATAGGATCGATAGGTGGAGCAGAGGGTTGCGATTGCGGTTCGTCCACCATCCTTTGAGCTGCCCTAACACTCTTAATCAGATTCATAAAAAGAGGAATGAAAGTACCCGTTCCACCTTCCTTGAAATTAATTTTGAATGAATGTGGACTATATAAAGCTCTGTTGGCTCCCTCTGGAATCACCTGATAGAATACATACATTTTTAGTGCTGGATAACACAAGGAAACACCCTTGACACCTAACATCAAAAATTTGGCATCCATGACATCAAGGTTCACGCGGTGAAAACTCTACATGTGCAAATCCGTGCCAACGTGATCAACACAAAGGAAGCACGTACCGGATGGACTTTGCCAGCAAGATTGTTGCAAAAAAAGATGGGTTGATTAAATTTTTCTTCATGAATATAGACCTGCATAACAAAAATGATCAAATCTCTAGCATCCTTGTTGAGAAGATGAACTTAAGTATTTAACTTATAAAGCTTCATCCCTCTATCACAACTAACTGAATAGGTCAAAGAGAATCAAACACCAGAACTTCAACAGCATGTGCTCAAATTACTGAAAAAATAATCTAAACTCTGCGGATTTCATTGTAATGGACTCAACTCAGTCTGCTAATATGCTTTTGAATTTGCTATCTATCACATCGATGATTTATGCCTAGAATTTGGCAGTTCCTACTGAAAATCGTTGCATACATTCAAATAAAAAAGGTGACAGGAAAAAAAATACACAGCCAAAGAAGATGAATATTGACATACCAGAGGCATATCAAAAGCTTGAACATTATCCACGGGCTTGTCAAGTACACAAACAATGCGATAGTTCGACAAATAAGCTGCTCCCCTTCCTGAAACTTTACTTCCAGGAGCCCTGCATTTACATTTCCAAGGATTTAATTTCGTGCAGTGATACCTCAGAACAGTCATGAATACACAATACTCAAAAATAGTTTGACACAGCATACCGTCCCGATATCTACTTCCATGCTGTAGAACAAAGTAAGGAAAAAAAATTCTAAAACACCGTCTCCTAAGGAAAAGCAATTACAATGCATTAATTCCCGATATTAAAATAAAGCTAGGATCAGGATCCAGACAATCCGATAACAGAAAACTTTTGAAAGAAGTAAAACGTAGGCGCGCACTCTGCAACTTTGTCGACTTCGAAATTCACAGCGTCTCGCCGCAGTACAAACAATTCATCAACAAATGGCACAGGCGTGCCATTGTCGTAGAGCTGCGGATTCAACGCCATCTTCCCTTAATCCCTGTTCGCCTACTGCTCTCTTGACTAAGTTACAGAATCGGGGGCTCGATATGTGAACGACTTCCGATCAAACCCTGAAAATCACATAAACTAAAATTTGAGATCCACAAGAAAAATCGAGTTCCAACCTCACCAATTGCACCAAACCCAAAGAATTATGCACCAAACGCAAAACCAATCAACCGCACAACCATCCTAGAAAGATGATACAAATTCCAAAATCTGCCCCGGCTTGGGATCAACACAAATTGCACCAACATCCACTACTATACAAGAAAATGTTAACGAAAGTCTCATCCCCTAAGCAACTCACCTCAAATCTGCACATAAACCCAGCCGCATAATCCACAGAGACGCAGACACCTGCTGCTACAGCGAAATGAACACCCTCATCCGTAACCCTACATCTTGGATTTTCAACACCACACCTAAAAACCAACAGCTCCTAGCAACCCTCAGAATTCGAAGTCCAAGGATCTACCGACCACGAATTCGAGGGCAAACTTACGAAATAAGCAACAGGAAACAAGCAAACAACACTCAAGGCGCTGACAGTGCAGCTTAAGCAAACGCTGCTCACCCACGCTTTCACGCTGAATAAAAAATATCCTTTCAACCAGCACAAATCCCAAAAGTAAATACCGCGACACTTCAGAAAAAAGGATCATGTAGTGCACAGAACACTCAAAAAAATCACAAGCTCGCGAGGATTGCCAAAACCCAATTGCCACACGACCCTCGTCCAATTCACACACCCTAAGAGAACAATGTCAGAAATTAGAAGAAATCCGCTGAAATCAGCACAGGATTCAGAGACTAACGTATCCTAGAAGTGATGCACGCACTGTGACGCCAGAATGAGGAGAGTCCACACATGAATATACATAAATGTGGTGGGGATTGTTGGTCGGTGTCAGAAATGCCCCACCGTCAAAGCTCCGAACGCAACCTGCGAAGAGAGACAGAGAAGTGCCTGAAGAAGCTTCTTCTTCTTCACCCTGTTATCATCCATCCACCCGTCCATCTTCCTCACACCATCCACGCTTCATACATCCAGAAGCTTCTTTTCCTTCATTCATCAAGTGTTTTGTGAACTGCCCTGAGTGTGTGTTGTGAAGGCCCTCAGTTTCGCAACGGCCATCAGAGCTGGGCTGATGCTGGCTGGTAACTTTGGAGAGTGTGGGGGTTTTGGGACAGAGTTTTTCGTTACTACTGTTGTCTCTGGATTCCTATTCTTCTTCTTCTTCTTCTTCTTCTTCTGACAATTCATATGGCGTCTACGGGGTGAGATGGTGAACCACGCGAGGAATTCTAACTGTCTAAGAAAATAGGGTTAGGGTTCAGGGTTTAAGGATTTGAGAATGTGGGTGTGAATTAGGATTGCTGGAGTTTTGCAGGGAATTCCATAGGGTTTTGGAGTGGTTTCTAGGGAGTTCTAGTTTAGAAACCTTTGAGGCATTCAGGAGCTGTTTCTGAGAACCGAGTTTTAGGGGTTGGTGAGCATGAATTTTTGGGAGATTGAATTATCTGAGAGACTAGTATCTTGTTGAAATGATGTCGGGTTTTGTTTTTTGGTGGCTTGAATCCGAGATTTGAACAAGTTTTGTGGTTGCTAATAATTGGCTTCATCGTTTATTTAGATCGTCTCGAATTTGTGTTAAAAATTTGCCGCGGCATGTGACTGAGGAGCGGCTGAGGGAGCACTTTGCGGCGAAAGGGGAGGTTACGGATGCAAAAATTATTAGGACTCGGTTAGTTGCGGAATTGGTTACGGCAGCTTTCTAGTCTCTTTTTGTTTCAGTCGCCTACGGTTTCATCATTGTGCGCCTACGATTTTTCTCATTGAGGGTGCAATGCCTATTGATGCAGGGATGGAAGGACGCGGCAGTTTGGTTTTGTTGGATACCGTACTGAGGAGGAAGCAAAGGATGCTGCAAAGTATTTCCATCGCTCTTTTTTTGATACCAGCAGACTCACATGCGAGGTCTGTCAATTGTATCCTTAATTTTTCGTGGTACTACTTTTAGAATTTGTGATGTGTTGCAAGTACTTCTTTGGACTATGACAGACATTTTGGTAAGTGTATGTTGTCTCCAAAGGCTACACGTTTACATGTTTCACAAGTTTGTTTTAATTTTTCTCTGAGCTCTTGGTAGTCTTGTTAAGTCTCCGTTTGATTTCACAGTTGGCACAAGCAGTTGGGGATCCAAATCTCCCGAGGCCGTGGAGCAGACATTCGGAGGGAAGTTCAAAATTCAAGCCCAAAAGCGATGACGTTGTGGAGAATCCAACGACCTCTGCGAAAGATACTGGAAAGTTCAAGAAAAATCAGGATTTCAGAAGTAAAACAGCTGACAGTGAACTTGAAAATGATCCTCAGCTGCAAGAGTTTTTGGAAGTAATGCAACCTCGGAGCAAATCAAAATTATGGGCAAATGATACGAAGATTGCTTCTAATGGATCCGATTCAGCATCAAAGCATGGTAAACAGAAACAGGGTAGCAAGAAAGAAAAGAAAGCCAGTGTAGAGATGAAGACCGTGGAAACTTTCTCCAGGCGAGTTCCAATAAACAAGGGTAAAGGAGTTGAGAAGCTGACTCAAATGCATGTTCGATTTGATGATAGTGATTCCGAAGAAAGTGATGAAGACGAACTGTACGAGGAGGCTCCTGTGTTGGATAATACTGAGAGTCGGGAAGGAGCTGCAGACAAAGAAGATGTCGATGAGGATGGCGTTAATCCTATTCAAGATCCAGTCCTGAAAGATGAAACTTTGACAGACTTGGATTACCTGAAAAGTCGTACAAAAAGTGGTGCATGGAGTGATGATGATGACGATGATGATGCTAGTGACAAAGACGCGGCGTTGGATGACGCAAATGACCTTACCACTTCTTCTAAAGAAGACGATGATGAAGACGGGGAAGAGGAAGACGAGAGTGAAGTAGAAGACGAAGAGATGAACGACGCGGCTGATAACGTTGTAATCGCTGAGATTGATAGGGACGATGGTAAAAATGGCTTGGACCATATTGAACAATCTGCTGAGGGCGACGCACATGTAGCGCCAGTTTTGGCTGAAGAGCAAGAAAGCGTTTCCGAAACTGGTCGACTCTTTGTCCGTAATCTTCCGTATACAGCAACGTAAGTCATCTTGTTGCAAAGTACTACGTTCTCCACTTTCCTTGTACTGCCCATACGATTGAGTAATCTCTTAGTGATAGTATCTGGGCTCCGATTATTGCAACCATCAAATATCCTTCTTCCAAGCTAGTTCTAGTGCTATGTTTTCACATGCTGTGGTTTTCTCATTTAGCTCTGGCTTCCTTACGAAGAGGTTGAGATTGAAGAGGTTGCCTTATTTCTCATTTTTTGTGTTAATAATTATTACCTGCGTGGCCCTATTTCAGGGAAGAAGAACTAGCTGAACTCTTTGGCAAGTTCGGGGAGCTCTCAGAAGTGCATTTGGTATTAGATAAAACAACTAAACGATCGAAGGCAATGGCGTTTGTTCTGTATATGATTCCTGAATGTGCCGTAAGGTATTGTATTGCTTGCCTTGCGCCCTCTTTTATGAAAGGCAGTGGTATTTCTAAATTTAAAGAGTGTTTATACCTAGTCTGATTGAAGCATTTTTGTACTCATTCACTGATTTCTGTTCATTTTAGTTTTTGAATTTCGCGAATTTTGCATTGTTGATCACAGCTGCAGTCATCATTGGGTTTGATTGCCAAGTTCTATAATTTCTTTTTCACAGATTGATGTTTTTACCTCTTTTGTTTCGTTAATTTTCGTTTTTGTTTCATTTGGGAGTTCAGAGCAATGGAGCAGCTGGATAAATCCATCTTTCAAGGGCGATTAATTCACATACTGCCCGCCAGGCGACCTCCTCCTCCTCCAGAGACAGAAAAGTATGCAGATTCATCGTACTTTTTGCGTTGGTTAACGCATACAATTGTAGTTCACAGTGTTTTAGAGTGTTTTTAAGTGGCTATCGAGAGCTATGCGTGTAAGTTCTAGACTTTGGATGTACACGGTCGATCGGGTTCATCTGGTGTTGTGTTTTTTGGATAACATAGATCGTGTTTACGCGTGGTTTGCAGATAGCAGTGCTTACATTTGGAGATTTCTTCTTATATTTTGTATGCATGTATGAATTGGTTCAGTTTCCTGGGTTTTTTTTCGGATAAAAGCGAGATTTTCTCTTAGCATGATTTTCGCCCAGAGCACAGTGTGCAGATACTCAACACCTAGTCGTAATGGAAATCGTACGGGTATCAGTGTTCTTACACTTGAGAATTGGTTATTTGGTGTGAAATCAGGACTACTAGCATGGGACCTGGATCTACAAAGTTTAAGCAAGAGAAAGAATCTCAGAGAAAAGCAGCAGAGCTCAGTGGAAACACAAAGGCGTGGAACCCCCTATTCATGCGTCCAGACACGGTAATTGTACCGTTTATCATGTTTTGCTATAATATAATGCTGCAGTAACTGTATCATATTAAGGCAATGTGGTGCCTCTCAATGTCTTCTGAATTTTGCGCTCTTTTTCCTTTTCGAATCAAATCGTTTTGCAGTCTTCTTACCTATATGTTGTGACACTTACTGTCTGGCAGATAGCCGAGAATGTTGCTCGACAATACAATATGACTAAAAGCGAGTTTCTAGATCCCAATGCAGACGACTTAGCAGTTCGAATGGCATTGGGAGAAACCCACATCATAGCGGAGACAAAACGGGCACTTAGTGATGAGGGCGTAAACGTTGAGGTCCTGGAAGATGTTGCATCAGGAAAGGAGATAAAAGTGACTCGCAGTTCGACTGTAATTTTAGTGAAGAATTTGCCATTTTCAACAACTGAAGACGAATTGGTTTCCATGTTTGGGGTCTTTGGTAGTATTGCGAGAGTAATTCTTCCTCCTACAAAAACGCTAGCACTGGTAAATTCTTGATTCAGAGTATCCTCCCTTTGTAACTTGGACAGTTGAATTGCCCGTCTTCTTTTAGAAACTACGAGTCTTTTTTAATTTTTAATGCATTGTCTCAGTTTTGCACATGAATCACCTCAATTGTCATTCATGAGCCATATGGTATTCTTAATATAGGTGGAATATCTGGAAGCTGCAGAGGCCCGTCGTGCATTCAAGGGTTTGGCTTACAAGCGGTTTAAGTACGTATTGCCGCGTGCCTCCATGTCTTTGAAATTTCAAGTTTTGTTGATTTTCCAAGTACTATTAGCTTCTTTCAACTTTTTGACTTTACATCCTGGCTTATGCAGCTAAATGATGGTTGGTGACTTATTTCTTTTCCTTTCAGTTGCAGCTTTAGAGCAAACCGGATTTTTTTTCCCTCGTTTAATTTGAAAAAGATTTTTCTTCTTTATTGCTCTTGGATGGAGTCTAATTGTTGGTATGTTCAGGCATGTGCCATTGTACCTGGAGTGGGCACCTGTGAACTTGCTAACTGGAGTTAAAAAGTCGAGAGTCTTCACGGGTGCAGAGAAAACGAAGGGGGCTGTTGGGGACAAACTGTTACAGCGAGTCGCTGTGGAGACTCAAGTGGCAGCACTTACTGAAGACGACGATGTCGATCAGGCCCGATCTCTTTTTGTTAAGAACTTAAATTTTTCAACTACGGAGGTTTCTTTGAAGAAGCATTTTGATCAGAAAATCACTCAGGGATCTGTCCGAAGTGTCACGGTAAGGTTCTATTTAATAAAGTTCTTGGTTCAAACTCTTCTATGTTGTCAGATGTGGTTTTGCTTTATGAAGGAAGAATTTAATTGCTGCAATTTTATTAAAGAGAGAATATTTTCTTAAGAATGTCTTTTATACAGGTTTTGGCCTTTGTACTTTTAATGCAGTCATCAACTTTGGTTTCTTATTGTGGGGAACCAGTCGCATATATTTACAAGAGTAGTGGGTTTGTGCATGCAGATCAAGAAAAAACAATCAAAATCAGGGAAGCCACTTTCTATGGGCTTTGGATTTATCGAGTTTGATAGTGTGGACACTGCAAAAATGGTCTGCCAGAATCTACAGGTACCAAGCGGGCCATATCTGAGCAGGGCTCGCCTATACTCTTATATTTCAGGCTATTGTGTTTGTACAAGAATGTACGTCACTAAGGAATGGTTCAATTGAACCACAAGATTTTTAATGTTGAATATATATTCTTGGTGCATGCAGGGTACTGTACTAGAAGGCCACGCTTTGATTCTACAACTAAGCCATAATTCTAAGAAGGCTTGTGGTAGTGATTCCAAGACATCTGCAACGAAGGGTAAGGCAGAAAGTAAGGAAAGCTCGACAAAGATTATCGTTAGAAATGTGGCCTTCGAAGCAACGAGGAAGGATCTTCAACAAATATTTAATCCTTTTGGCCAGGCGAGAGAACTGAACTTCTTTGTATCATGTATTCATTGCAGACAGTCCTATGTTCTACTGTCTGAAAGGTTAATTGTTAAAGAGCAGCTTCAGTAAAGCATGTCTGGAATGAAAATGCTTAAATTAAATCAGTACAACTTAATGACACTTTTATTGCATTTTTATAACGAAGAACATGTTTGGTCTTTGATTTTGGACATATGTTTTACTGAAAAAGGAGCATGTTTCATTTTAAGCAGATCAAGAGCATTAGGTTGCCGAAGAAGTTCGATGGTAATCACCGGGGTTTTGCATTTGTGGAGTTCTTAACGAAAAAGGAGGCACAAAATGCTTTTGAAGCTCTTCAGAATACCCATTTGTATGGTCGGCATATGGTACTTTTTCTTTCTTCACTACACCCTTAAGCAAGAGTACCTTTGAGCTGGTTATTCCTGTCTAATCTGCGTTACACTTTCTTTGCATAGTCCGAAAATGTAATTTTCGAGTTTTTGTTCAGGTACTGGAGAGAGCTAAAGAGGGAGAAAGCCTGGAGGAGCTTCGTGCTCGCACTGCTTCTCAATTTTCTGAAGCTAACAATGATGGAAGAGCAGCGAAGAGGAGAAAGCAGGCAGAAATGGATGATTCTCAGATGTCTTTTGGTCGCTTCACAGAGTAGTTCCTCCTTGCATGTACTATTATTTTCGAAATTTAATTAGTTACAAATAGTTGGGCGTGTCTTAATAGGTTCATAATCTAAAATTTGCGCGATCAGTGGGATGAAATGCATGAAAATGGACGATTCACGGATCAGAGCGTCACATCTGCTAACGAAGACGGTACTATCTTAGACGGTAGATATGTTGTGTTACTAAGATAGCACATTTTAGACGGTAGATATGTTGTGGCCTTTAGAAGTACATCCATTTTAGACGGTAGATATGTTGTGTTACTAAGATAGCACATTTTATACAAAATGTGCTATCTTCCAACATATCTACCGTCTAAGATAGGTGGTTGATCACTTGCATTTGCCTTGGAGTTTGACAGAAGTTGACAAAGGATACTCCTGGCGGGAACTACTTTGAACATCACTAGTGACATCTAAGTGAGAATTCAAACCCCATTTATTTGGTTGCTAAATCCATTAACAAAATCACAGACGTTTCTACAATTTCCTATGCCCATACAACCTGTAATGCTTTTAGCCATAGCAATGTCATTCATCAATCCATCAATGATATCATACTAAAGCTAAGTGAAACCTGTACTTTATGTAAAGAATAAATTGGATGTACACAAAATCCTATGGTTTACACGTCCTACATCTGGAAGTGCTAGCAAGGAGTACGATGACGAAACCCAAGAAGAGCTGCAGATGGCAAAAATATGTGAAAATGTTTGGTTAATATTCATGAACGCATCAATACCACTTCAAAAATAAAATTTGCTTCTAGAATATATCTATCAAGCACAGAAACACAACTACGTAGGGCATTCTTGTAAGATGATATTGTGACATTGTTCATAGACAAACATAAGCTTTTGAATTTCACATCAGACAAAAGAATCGAAACAGAACATGATGTTTCAAAAATTACCACATTTTCTACAATAACAACGTGCAAAATTCTCTTTGCACACTGATGCGTCTCTACACATTTCATGTTCAGGAATACTTCCACAAGCTAGACTTGATTATTTTGTGCTGTATCAAAGCCGCCATTATAAACACAATTCAATATACATGAAGAGCTTCTAAGCTGGTTTGGACATTAGCCACACATTGCTGCTTGAGAAGCCCATACTGACAGCAGGAACCCGAATGAGGTGAAGCAGTTTTTCCACACAAAGAAAGGTTAACAAATGAGATTACGAAGTGTACGTGGAACGCACAGATTTGTGATTGATGACTGTAGAGCCCAGTCTTAATACAAATCAACCTCAATAAAAAATTGATAAATTATTGTCAACTTCTAGGTGAAGTCAGATACACCAGATGGGTCGACTTATGAGAAATATCAAACTTTCGTTCCGAGTATCAGTCTACCCTGGTTATATATTCATACCGCAGTCAGCATTCAAACCTGTGGGGAGGCGACAACTATGTAGTCTTCAGTCTCTACGCGGTGTGGGAAGAGCCTCTCAAGACGAGGGAGGAAAGGATGCCATGTTCGAGCTGGCTGAGTTCTGCCTGATAGGATTGTTTGCAGTTAACTAAAAGGTACACTTATGTCTCCATTTTGTAAGCATTACAGGGAGAGTAGCTAAGCCAGCTAGCTGCACTATTGCCAAATGAACCTCACCACCAAAGAATCGTACGATGCATCTCCCAATATGCCTTATCACTCGTCGACATAATTTTTGATAGGTGCGTGGAGTCTTTGTTTGGAATTTTTGGCCGCCTCAGCCATCATTTGAAACGGATTAGCACCATTCCCAACATCGAATGTTGCTTTGATGCGCACCTTCTTAGCTTTACCTCGATCATACTCCTCATCCCTGAGGTGCAGATGGAAATTCACAAGTTAATCAAATATGATTCAAAATTAGAAACATATAATTCCGATGTATGACGCCACCTTAAGGAGGTTTTATCCATAGAAGAGTGAGCGTACCATGCATCCCGTTCGGGTACGACTGTCTTGTGCATCCGTAACAGTCTGTCTACATCCTTCAGAGACCCATTTTCATTAGCCTCCACCTCGCCCCATCTGGGAACTGCACATATGAATTTCCACATCAGGCCCATTCATCAGCTCTCACGGATCCCAACAACTTCAACCATATCAAGACATCAGACGAAAGCCTTCTACGTACCCTCAAAATCGTACAAGCCGTTTGGCTGCAAACGAGTTGAGCTCTTCGGAGAAGAAACAGCTCCTTTTAAACACCCATCAACTGGGTTTGACACGCCCAATCCATTGCACTTCGATTTCTTCGATGAATCAGGACTTGAATGCTGCAGTGCTGCGGTGCTCTTTCTGCTACCATCTTTTGTCGGCACGTCCAATCCAGTCTTACCAGGATCCCCAGTTGCAACTGTAGCTGGAGCACTTCCACCCAAGTCTTCTGCTTGACAAGATCCATCTGCTTGCAATCTTTCCCTCAACACGGTGACGTCGTCAGATTCGGATTTGTTTGCGTGGCCATTGGACTTACCACCATGCGATGAAGAAGCCCCCGAGTATATAAGACCGTTGGTCTTGGCAGATGTGGAGACAACTGCAGTCATTTCATCACTGCTGCGTGACTCTTCTCGATGATCGACCAACTTTTGCCTCTTGGAAAATCCGCCATCTCCAGGAGTACAGCAGAGTCGTTTGGATATCTTATCATTAGAGCTCAAGCCATTCGGCATCCCCTCGCAGTGACCGTTTTCAACCTGGCCTCGAACCTTTTTACAGGCTGATCTTTTTCGGTCTCTTTGAACAGGAAGAGCTCTAGCCATAAAATAACGCCTAGTATGGGGCATTGCATACAAAAGACGCATGTAAGAGTGAGATGTACAACTGTTGAGGGGCTTAGTATATTCATTCCAATCTTCGTCCTCATCTTCACCACTGGTACTGCAGTCAATATCCTCATCTTCCTGATTCTTGAATTCTTCTGCTGAACTAAGTTTGTCAGACACCGCAGTTGCAACATCCGCGTTTCCAGTAGATGGTGCAGAGGCCTCGAGGCCATTGCTGTGAATCTCTTTCACTAAGTTCTCCACAGCAGCTAAACCGTTCACATTCGCTTTGAGGACATCTTTTTTCTCAATAGAAGCGATCTTGGTCAACTTCTCGGTAGCGTTGTCTGTTTTCATCTTAACATCAAGACTGTTGTTTGTCGTGATTGGACCATAAGTATCAATGGCAATATTCTTAGCAACATTCGTCGTGTCAGCTGTGTTTGATTCGGAAGGGATCTGACATGATAAAAAAAAACATTAAGAAAGAGACGCAAAATCAGGAGAGCACTAAGAGAACACAGCTGCTCTCATGTATGGAAACAAACACTTGAACAACATCACTAAATATATAAGTAGATTAGAGGCAGCTACCTGTGAATTGCCCGCTGGTTTAACAGACGGGAGATTAGCATTTGGAGCCGCAGGTAGCCCAGAATCAGGTGCTACCTGAGCAATTCCATTAGTGCGATTAAGAGAACCATCGGCGTTCCCTGCGTTTGACCCTCGATGGGTGCTGTTATTATCAAGATCGTCGGCACTCGAATCGTCAGCAACCTCGGCGGCACCGTCTGACAGCAACTTTTTGAAAGCAGGCAGCGTACTCTGTAGACGTTGATCCGTAACAACGGACGAACGAGTCGGCGAATCGCGAATGTAAAAAAGAATATATGCTTTCTGATCCAGTACAGATTTTTCGCTCACTTGTTTCACCTGAAATATTGCATTATACATTGAACGTAAGATCAGTCTCAGAACCATGAGAACTATCCAGCTGCAACGTAACATATTGAAAAATCCAAGGTGCGGGAAAAAAAAGCAAGTAGACTTCACAAATGTACCCGACTGTCATCAAGCGCATGCCACATGTCGCCCTTAGTTCGCACAAAACAGTAGTAATGCCCCGAGTGGGTAGACCAACCAGCGTGCACCAATACGGCATAGAGCGAGTATTTCGCATCAGTTGCCTGCAATATTAACATGGTCATAATTATCAGCCCTTTCTAAGATCACAACGAAATTCTGAGAATTCATAACTTGAAAACTGAGCATACCTGTGGGTTGCTAATGTAAGGTTTCAAATCCAACGTACGCCCAAACTCGATCTTCTTGTCAATCTTTCCTCCGGAACTTCCTGTACTACTAAACCGCTTGAACTGAATCGTTAGGATGTTCGGTGGCTTATCAATGGTAAATTGCTTCAATGCGCGAACCTTCTTGTTACAGTGGCTACAGTGGTACTTGTTATCTCCTTCCAGTGCCTCAACCGCAGTGAAGCGATTTAGTGCCTTCGTGAGTGAGTCGGCTCTTACAATCTCCAGGCTTAAGTCGAGCAGAGGATCATAAGTGTTCGAACATGTCAAGCAGACAGTACACTTCACCTGCAATGACAATGCCGACTATCAGCCCAGCATTTCAACATACTTTAAATGTCTCATCTGCAGGAGAGAAAACAATTACAGCAAGAAGAGACGGAGACGGAAAAATAAACCATACACAGAGGAGAAAAACTACCTGACTCCGCAGTCGACCTCCAAAAATCTTGTGAATGAGACTTCTTTCTTGCGAGACAGCGGAATTGGATTTGACCCCAGGAGGCAAGCAACAGTTGTGCAGGCCCTCAATGAGACAGCGCAAATACTCGTGGGCATCTTCCTGCCTCCACATGCGAAAACTCTTGGAAATGCATCTCAAGTTCTTCACTAGAGTCGAAGGAGAGACCGCACCGCCAGATGAAGCCAAGGCTTGGCGAACATGCTCTTGCAATGCGCACATGGCACAGAATCCTGCAGCACGGCCTTCAAGGGGGGAGATTTGTTATCAGTCAGACACCCAAACAACCCAATTTCTTTGAAGAAGGCGCCAGAAACTACATCAAACTAACATATGCTCCAACAGCACACAATCGACACGACATGCGTAAACTAACATACACCCCCTACCATAAAAATACGGCTTCTCAGAACATCTAAATCCAGATTACTTCTACAACTAAACACTCAAAAACAATCGCCTCTAATGTACTCGAGAATACATACGATGTCGAAAAACTGGAGACTACTGCATCTTCAGTTCTGTAGCTTACAGGTAGCTTTGTGCTGCCCACTGTCGAGATATCCAGCAAGTGGCGGAGTGTATGTGAGGCACTGAAGCACCGAGTTCAGGAAACAAGTATTACCCAAATTTGATAGGCCCGCACCCTGCATATTCCCATCCAGAAACGAACGCTTATCAGAAGAGTGTGTCATATGTTAGCCACATCAAGGTATCAATTCCGAGAAGAGAGAGGTAACCACGAAAAAACCTAAGACATTGGCATTGTGAGGCATCAACATCACTCCCATCAGAATCTCCACAAAATCCGAGAAAGACGTACAATCCTCGGAGCAGGCGTCCAGGAGAGGGGCTCGTGAATGGGAGGCGAGGCGGCAGTAGGGCATGCCCGGTTGTTACTCTTAGCAGCCATGACAGAATTCAGAGGACGAGGTAGTGACGATGACGAGGGATGTTGGTAGGGCAAGAGCATGCCCTGATCCTTGTTCAAAGCGGGTCGGAAATTCACGCGGCGAGGAGCAGCTCCAGCACTCGCCAACCACGGGCCGCTCTGCGAGGCGGCATCAGCACCCATCCGGTGTTTCTTCTCCAAAATCCCTGCACTTCCGTTCCTGGGCCTCGCCGCCTCCACCTCCACCGCCGCCGCCCCCATCTCCCTCCCCTAACCTCGATCGATCGCTGCGTCCCTCCCTCCCTCTAATCCACACACTCACAACCAGCATGAACTTTCTTCCCCCACCATGAATCCGGCTCTCAAACGCCGCGCCCTTCACCAACCGCTCCCTCTCCACCCACAATCGAAACCCGCACTCTGTGCGCCCCAATGCAGCCCCCGCTCTGGCCTCTGCACCGTTCGGCACAACTAGGGTACCGTTGGAGAGCGGCTGAGAAGCAGCATCTTCAGAATCGCAGCCTCGAGAGCGACGATGATCGCAGCGTCATCAGTTGGATGCCAGATATCCTCCCTTGGAGAGTCGCTTCCCTGAGGCGGCGGGGTGAGAGCCACACCCCTCGACTAGGGGTCCATAGAGGTTTTGGGTTCTGCCTCCCCCCTGATACCTACCCACGTCGCCGTCTCGGATGATACCCTCCTACTATTCATATACCCTTCATTCAACTGATCCCCGTTTTTGAGATTGACACCCGCCTCGTTCCTCCAACTTGACGCCGCGGCCTGCAATGGATGAAGCCATCGATGGATGAATAACTAAATGATTTTGAGTGGCCAACTTGACTCCTCCCCGTGCTTGTTGCAACCCACTTAAGTTATTTATTATACAAAAGATGTTCAAGGATTATATCTAAATCTTGTGTTAGGATGTAAAAGTTCACCAAAATTTTCATATATCTGTATTATCCTGACTCACACACCATTTTTGAAATGTAATTTTTTTGGAAAGGATCCAAAATGCCCAAAAATAAATCTTATTCTTTGTTAATATTCACGTGTGATGTTATTGTAGTTAATATAATTTCAATTACAATAATTAAGTGGTATTTATCATGATATAAATATTTAATATAGTATCAAATTTTAATTACTCTGAAAAATTTTAAATTGAATACTATACAAATATCAGAATGTGTGTCTAATATATTTATATTTCACAATGAAAATATATAAAAATAATAATAATGATAATAATAATAAATTAATTAAAAACTAAGTCACATTCGGATTTTGAAAGTTGATAAATCTTAAAAGTCACCTGTATACTTTAAAATTTTATCATATGATAAACTTTTATATATATTTAATTTTACAAGTTTTGTTTTAATATATATAATACATGTTGACTTTGATTAATTAATATATATAATACATGTTGAGAAAGCATGAAGAGTTGTTCTTTCATATTGACTTTGATTAATTAATATTCGGAAGAAAAAGTAAAGAGCTGTGTCATTGCACAGAAAACATAGAAGAAGCCAAATATATGTAGCCAAATATTTAAAAATAACGAAAAATACCATGGAAACATCAACATTATGGCAGGTTTATAGATTGGTGCTACATGGAAAACAAATCACAAAATAGAAATAAAACATTAGACTATAGTAAATATAAAAATAAAAATAAAAATAAAACTTTGTTGTATTATTCTAGTAACATAGTAAATCAAATTTAGATTATAATGACATTTTCTATTCATGGATGTTTCAATTATGTTCATAACAACAATATTTGGAGTAGACGATCAAGAAATGATGAAAACAATTTCACCAAGCTATATTGTTTAGTGGTATGGTTCATTGGTACCCTCTTTTGGCCCTGAAAGGTCCTACTATTTCCATGAAGGAGACTGTAGCAAAATAAATAAATAAATAAAAAATAAAAAAGTGATAACATTGGGGCTATTTTGAAAGTGGTTATATTACTAATCAATCCCTCAATTGGGTAGTTCATTTCATGTCTTGCTTACACGTCTATGTAGTGTTTGAAACTAATAAAAGTTGAAATATTTGATGTAGCGACAGTTAAATAATTTTCCATCTAAAACTGATTGTTATGACTAAATTGAAGTTTGTAACGAGCTAATTGAATTACTATTTAATGTTGTGATGCTCATGATTAACTTGCTCCTGAATGAAATTTTATACTCTTATTTATTTAATTATTTAATTTATTTTCTAGATAAAATCTTTTAAGGCACATGCATGCCATGATATCATAAAGTAATGACATTTTTTATTTGCAATAGAAGACGACACATCTTAAGTACAATCTATGTGAATGTAAAGATATTTCCACACAATCAAATATAATGAAGTAGAAAAAATGAGTATTTTTTTTCTCTACATTAATGTTTATTTGTATGTTATATCAAGAAAAATAAGAATGTAAACATATTCACGTTTTTGTTTACCAAATTTAAATGCAAACATTCATCATGCATATTTATTATTTGCATTCTCATATGTCTTTTAAAACATATACTTGTCTTTTGGTGCTTATATTTGCTCTTCTCCATACAAATTTGTTTGAGGAGATTAAACGTGCATTAAAGTAATTAATTTCAATTTGTTCTATTTATTATTTTAAAACTATATAATTAATATTTAAATTTATATTATTTACATAATTTTTTAAGAATAAATAATATTGATAATTATTAATTCAATATAAATTTTTCTTCTCTATAGAAGTAATATACATTATTATGTATAAAAAGTATAAAATTATTATCTTTTATTTGAATTAGATCACAAAAAACATAAAATTTGATAGCATTAATCGTTCAAATTAAAAAAAGAAAAACTATGACTAAAACTTATATAAGAAATAAGATATAGGCTGCATATTATGCATAATATAATTATAATTATAATTATATATTAAATTTATAATAAAATATAATAAAATATAATAAAATATATAACTAAGATAGAAGTATAACAATGTAAATATAAATGAGTTTACCATCTAATCAAGGAAGATTCAAGAGAACTAATCATTCAAATTAAATCTCAGCTTTGGGCTCTTATAGTATAAGTCTATAGTCTAATGACAAGGATTGTTTAATGAAAACACATTAATAAGAGACATACCGCTAAAGTCCATTTGACTTAGAAATAACTACCTTATTATGCTATTTATGGCCATATGGTAATACTACCAACTTATAATTGCTATAAGTTTTCAATTAATGATAATTTTATTTCAATTGTCTATGTACAAGTCAAACACATAATATCTAGTAGGTATTATATATGTATGTAAGCATTCTTTGAACACTTTCATTTGATGACATATGAAAATAATTTAATTCGATGATTTTTATAATTTTCTTGAATTTAAAATGTTTTTCATTAGTTAGATCTTTGATCAAAACAACCACAACTATGTCTTAAGTTTTGCAAAAAATCAAGTTACTCTTGTCATTTTTAATATTCTCACAAATAAAGTAATGTTGAATTTCAATATGCATAGTATAAGAATAGAACATAAGATTCTTTAAAAGAAAGATATAACTCTTATTATTATTGATAATAGTCATAGGACTAACTTCCAAAAATTCTATGTCTTTGAATAATTTCTGAAGCCAAAATGTTTCTTTTATAGCTTGAGTAGCAGCCATGTATTTTTCGCTTTGGTAGTAGACAATGTAATTGTTAATTGCTTCTTGCTATTCCAATTAATAACACCTTCCACCAATAAAAATCCATGGCTGATATTTGAACATTAAGTTTATCTTACATAATTTGTATTGTAATAATCAACCACTTGAAAATTCAAAGAGCTTCTATCAAATTAGAGCATGTAATTTAATATACCTTTTATATATTAATAAAACTTATTTAATATTTATTTAATGCTATAGGCATAGATTTATCATGTATTGACATATAACTCCAAACATATATATATGTATCTATATATATATATATATATATGCAATATCAATTCAAATACATATCATTACATAAACTAAGCTACCAATTGCAATTTGATATATAACATCTACTATTGCTTTAATTTCATCATAAATTTGTAGATTCATGTCTTATAATAATTTTTTATTAGAATTAAGAAATTTAGATAAAATTTTATAATATTTCATGACAAATCTAAAGAATGTTTTTAAATATTTTTCTTTATTGAAATAAATTATATGGCACTTTGGTCTCTTATAATTTGTATGCCTAAGATGTAATGAATTTCTCTCAAATCTTTGATTTTAAATCTTAAGGCTCATTCTTTTCAAAATAAGTCCGTTTTTATTATAGTTAATGATTAATTCATCTATATATAATGACATAATAATATCTTAATGAGAATTCTTTAATAAATAGATATTAAGATCTACATGGCTTCTCTTTAAACTTTATAAAAAAAAATCCATCTATTTTTTTTTATATCATTTAAAATTACTTAAGCCTACATAAAATTATAGACCAAAGATTTTTTTATTTTTTTAAGCTATAGCTTTTAAATTACTCTATATATATCTCTTTTTTAAGATATCTATTTAAAAATATTATCTTCACATCTATTTTTTGAACTTTTAAATCTTCACCTGCAACAAATCTAAGAAGTTTATAAATTATGGTCATTTTTTTAAATAGATATTTTTTTAATTATAGTCAATGATTTCATTTATTTATTTGTTTTTGTGCATAACTATTAGTAATAAGTCTTGCCTTATAGAACTCCATTAAACTATTTGCATTATATTCAACTTTAATAATCTACTTGCATCTATTAGATCTTCTATCTATAAATAAAAATATCAAAGTCCTCGTCATGTTGTCAATAAGTGTCTTATATTCTAAATCTATTACTTCATTTTACTTCCAAGTGTCATTCTTTTTTTATAAAATAAGACTAGAATAATAAGTTGCACTTTTGTTAAATTATCAAGGATATGAATCTTGAAAAAAGAAATCCTCAATATATTCTTATGTTACTCAAAAAGACTAAAAAATCACTCAAAGATGATAATATACTAAACTAGAATAGCTATTGTCAAAGATAAGAAGACTAGAAAGTCTTGAAACAAGACTAAAGACTAGAAAAGCATTGATAAGAGTGAAGAGGGCTTTACTCTTGCTTCTATATATACTTTCTAACTAAAGTTATATGGTAATATATTATAAAATTTCCAACACATGTTGACTTTGCTACATATATGATTTAACTTGCAAGATAAGTTATCTATATGTATATCACATATTTAGTTTGTTCTATAAGCTACTAATATGTGTATCATTTGGCTAATTTATTGACAAAGTTTTTAGTCTATTAATTAATTATAAATACACATAAAGTCAAAGTAGTATCTATGAAGCTTTTTAAGAGTTTTTTTAAAAGATATTATGAAATTTATTTAATTTAATTAATTATATTTAATTTTATTAGAAACTATTGAAATAAATATATGTATTTATGATATTACTCTTCTTTTTAGGAATAAGTTTCACAAGAAGTGGTCATCATCTTTCATGGATCTTACAATTGTTTATCTTGATTTTGATAGATGTTATGGATACAAAGCCTCAACACTCTTTGTTGCATTTGCAAGATTCTTTGCTAGCTCCCATATGTATTCACTAATATCATATCTATTCCAATGAATAAGATATTCTAGTCTATTTTGGTGCCACCTTAAATCTAAGACTTCTTCTACTCCAAACACTTGATTATTATCTACTTCTATAAGAAGAGGTGGTATTTGTCTTCTTTTTGAAATTTTCACTATCTTATATGGCTCAAAAAGAGACATATAGAATATGAGATGGATATTCATAGACCTTGGTAGATGTAATCAATAAGCAACAAGATTGACTTGTTCACAAATATAAAAAGGTTTAAGCCTACAATAGTTCAACTTGTTACAAAAAAGAGTAGTTTTGATATTGTGATATAGTAGTCATATCTTATCAATTATGATAAAATGTAGTTATTTCCTGCAATAGGCATCCATATTGACCTTTTGTTGTTCTTGAGCTTCCTTTAACTATGTCTTTATTTTTTCATGTAGCTCTAATAAATGATTTTTCAAATCTTTTGTTACAAGATTATTAATTATTATAAGTCAAAAGTATCAAGTTCTAGATGATAATTATAATTGATAAAAAAATATATTTTTTGAGTAGAAAAATATATCAAATTATTATACACAAATTCTCTCAATGTCAAAAGAGTTGTTCAAATATCTTAATGATAGTTGATGATATACCTTAAATATTATTCAAGAACTTAATTCACTTGTTTTGTTTGTCTATTAGTTTATATCCATCTTTAGAATCTTAAAAAAGATTCTTTAAAATCTTGATATAAATTGGATCTAGTTATCTAATATAATATCTTTGGATATTCTATGATAACTATAGATATTATCAATAAAAAGCTCAGCTATTTTTTTACTTGATATAGATTTTGTACATAATATAAAATAAACTATCTTTATAAAAAAATCTAAAATCATAAATATAAAATCATATGAACTTGAGACTTGAAGATTTGTGATAAAAATCATAGAAATAAAAGACCAAGGTTGTTTTGGAATAGGTAATGGCTGAAAAAGTCTATGTAATTAATGACAAAGAGTTTTTGATCTTGAAAAAATATCACATGATTGTATAAAGTCTTTAACTACCTTCTATATTTGAAGCCACCAAAAATATCTTGATATTAGTTCTAAAGTCTTATTGTATCTAAAATGTCTAATTATTAGAAAGTTATGATGAATTTAAAGAACATGTAATCATGCTTCATCTTTTGAAATATATAATTTTCTCTTGAAATAGAGTAGATTATTTTTAAATTCAAATTTAGAAGTATTATGAGACTTAAAGAATTATTCTTGATACCATAAACAAGAGAATGTGAGGACATACATAATTGAATTTGCTTAATAAAGGTTGAATCAACAATAAATGTTGATTTTATTGCTTGAAGTTGAAAGTGCTTTGACTTCAACATAATTATTCTTTGTTGATCAAAAATTACATCTTCTTCTTTTGATGCAGAATAAAAATATCTAAAAAAGGTATTTTATAATTTTTTTTGTTATCTGAATTGATAAGTGATCTTGAAATCAAATCTTAATAAAGACATGCTCCAATGGACTTGGCAATGATTCAAAATACATGCCAATATGAACTACTTGAGATTCTTGTAATTTGTATATATATTGATTAGAATTGAGATGCCTTTTAAATAATGATGCCATTCTTGAAATGAATCTATGAATAGAGCTTGTCATCTATTTTTACTTTTAATCAAATTTTATTCATAAAAAAATTTGATGCAATTATTTCCATGAAAAATGCTTTGAAAAAATTGATGTAATACATAATTGGTGAAGAAATAGTTAAGGCATCTTTCAAGTAAGATACTTTGAAAGATGTAATCTTGTTAAGTTTCCAATAATCTATGCACATCCATAGAATTCCATCTTTTTTCTTCAAAAAAAAAATAGAAGCTTTTGCTAAAGATTTCAAATGGCATATGAAGTTCTTAGTTAATTCTTGTCAATGTATTCCTTTATAGTAGCCAATTAATTTTACAATAAGTTGTAGATTGATTTGAATGGTGGTTGAGCTCTTTCTTATAAATCAATTGAACAATCATAGAATCAATGCTTTATAAGAATATCTATATATTTTTTAAAAAATATCTTACAAATCTTCATATTGACTAAGAATACGACTTGGTATCTTTTCACCATCAAAAATGAGTATAGCATATATAACAAAAGATGTTTTTTTTTTTTTTTTTTTTTTTTTTTATCCAAATAAAAAAAAACTTATGTATCTACCAATAAGGATTTGGATGTATTAAGCTTATGTATTTTTACTTGATTAATAGAATTTTGGATCAAACTACAAGTAAAGTTAAGATTATAAGAAGTTGAATTTATTTGAGGATTATATTTTTTTAACTACAAAAATCCTAAAATAATTATATTAAAAGAACATCTTATTGTATTAAATATTACTACACTATTATGATCTTTAATTGTTATATCTAAAAGAACAATCTCATAGATAACATCTACAAAAGAAAAAGAACAACCATTTATGATTTTTTATATGTATGGATTTAGTTTTCTTGACTAATAATATCTCTTATTTTTTGACATAGTCTTTATCTATAAAATAAATTAAGGCTCTTAAATTTAATAATAAAAATACTTTAGAATTTTTAGATTCTAAACATATATCTATTATAAAACAAAGTGACGGATCTAAGGAGAAAATAAGACCTTTATTAGGTATTACACAAGACTCCAATTTCATCGTCTCTATTGTAATTGAAAAAACTTGTTTTCTAATACATCATCTTTTTTAGTAACCATGCTCTTTATTTTTTAATTGGATTACTTCTTTAGAAAATATTGAGTAGTGTGCTTAGATTCTCTACAATATAGGCACAAATCTTCTTAATGACAACAAGTTTTTTTTTATTCCATGATGGTTTTAAAATATACCATATCAATTTGCATTAGTTTTAGCCTTATTAAATAAGTTTTTGAAAAACTAAAGAATTGCCATTATTAATTAATTTATTTTTCTTGAGGCAAGTCTTTAATTTTGATACATTTTAAATAAATAATTGGTATATACAATGGCTTGAATAATAAATTATTCTAAAGATTTTATTTTGACATCGTTAATAATAAATCTTTGATATTATCCTTCAACTCATATTGAAATTGATTGATAAGGGCTTTGTCATTCCGATCTACATCAGAAGCAAGGTTTTGGAATTTAACAACATATGTGGTTGTTGACTATGATCTTTATTGTAAATATAAAAACTTGGTCTATGCTACTCTTTCTTGATCACTTTTTGTAAATGTAGTCGTAAATACTTCTAGAAATGAAGTCAAATAATAAAAGACTTTTCAATCCTTTTCCATCAAAAGTGTAAATTAAAAGAGAGTATTTCTAGATAGAAGTGCATTATAAAACCAATTTGAGTAAATCCATGAGAATATTGGAAGGAATGCAACTTTAGATAGAACTTGACTTGTTGTAAAAATCCTAAATTTTTTGATCTTATTCCATCAAACTTCTTCGGCATATTAAACCTTGCCTCCCTTATGCTTGTAGAAGCAAGACTTTTTAAATTTGATTGTGAAGTCAATCTACTTGTTTCCTTCAATTGCACAACTTTTTGATGTAAGCTCTAAACTTCTTTCATAGACACAAGATTAGTGTTTCTATGGTTGGCACTAGTGATGCATGAAATTTTTACTCTAAGAGTGTTGATAAGTTTATAAAGATTTACAAAAGTTGTATCAAGGATATGAACTCTAAAGAAAGATAATCTCAATACACTCTTATGTCACTTGAAAATACTTAGAAATCACTCAAAAGTGATAATATATTGAACTAGAATGGCTATTGTCAAAGACTAGAAAACATGACGATTCTTGAAACTAGATTGGAAATAAGAAAGGAGTTGACAAGAGTGAAGAAGGCTTTATTCTTGTCTCTATATATACTATCTAACTAGGGGCTATGTGGTGACGTTCTATAGGACCTTTAATATGTGTTGACTTTATAAGACACTTGCCTTGACTTACAAGACAAGTTTTTCTATGTGTAGGCCACATAGTTAGCTTGATGTTCAAGCTAACAACATGTGTGGCACATGGCCAACTTATTGACCACGTTTCTAATCCAAAAAGTCAATTAAAGATACCTATGAAGTCAAAGTAGCATCTATGAAGCTTCTAAAAAACTTCTATACAAAATACTATACAATTAATTTACTTTTATTTATTTTTACTTACTTCTACTTATTTATATATGTAACTATTAGCTTACATGAGTATGTCTGCAATATTACCCTCCCTTCTAGGGACGAGTTCCATGAGAAGCGGTCATCATATGTTGGAGAAATCTATAATGCGACGAATTATATTCGCCGCATACTTTGATCTTTGTTTTCTTCGAAGATTATTAATAGGGCCTCTCAACCATAGGTAGTGTCCCATATCAAGGCGGAAAGATCACCCAGTTATTTGGTCGTTGTTGAGGCTTTTATAACTTCCTTCGAATAAAATATTTGGAACATCATTAGGAATTGTTCCTACCTCTAGTAAAATCACCAAATATCGGGAGTCCCTTTCAAGGTTGTGATACCAAACGCATTGTATCTTGCCATCTATTTCAGGAAGAACATGTCGTTTTTGAAGATCTTCATCTTGATTGCATCATCTTGAAGGTTGTGACAATCGTAATGTTTTATTTGGCAGGTCAACAAATGAAGGCTCTTGAGCCGAATGCACTGGTTGTTGGTTCTCCATCTTCTTAACATCATAACTACAAAGAAGCTAAAAACAAGGATTAAAAATAGAATATTATCTTGTTTAGATCTTGTTTCTTTTATAAAGAAGATTTTTATCTTGGTTTTGATGGATGTCGTCTATGAAAAGCCTCCACCGCCTTAGTTGCATTTACAAGATTTTTTACTAGCTCCCATGTGCGTCCATTAATATCATATCCGTGCCAATGGATAAGATATTTCAATTTATTTTGGCGCCGTCTTGAATCTAAGACTTCTTCCACTTCAAACTGTTCATTACTATCTACTTCTATAAGAGGAGGTGGAGCTTGTCTTCTTCTTGGTATATCCACTGTCTTGTATGATTCAAGAAGAGACACGTGGAATATTAGATGGATTTTCATTGACTCTGGTATCGTATTACGTGCTTTCCTGCTCGAGAATGCGCCAGGCGTCTAGCTGTAGAAGGTAGTATGGAGATTTGCCAATAGTCAAGCAGTCTATCAGTTTTTGACTGTTAGAATATAAATGACTGCAAGAATACACCGTGAATCTATACGGATGCCCCTTTGACTACTCGCCAAAGTCCTTTTTGTCCCGGTCGGTAGGTCTTTAAACGTTACAGAGAACCCCGAACAACCCAAACTGTTAATCTTCAATACTGCTTCGTACTTACAATCTTGTATCCACTGACTGTCTTGTTAGATTAACCCAATAAATTTCATTCACTCCGCATACTCAATCCTATAGACACCCTTTTAATTCTTCAATCTCAGACGTAACTCGATTTCACAAAACAGTCAAGAGTAATCAAATCCACTTCATTAAAAATCCCGATTCACCATTACAACACTGACTTCAGCAACGATTGCCTCAGTCTTTCCAAAACCCTATGAAGAAAAAAAAAAAAAAAACCCAATTCTCTGTCTCCTCTCCTCCCCCCGCAATCTTCAAAAACCTCCCCAAAAAACTTCTTTTCCCCCTAACCTTATCCTCTGAATTTCTTCAATCTTCCATCTTGGATCCGGAATTGGCTCCCACCGTCAGAGCTTAGATCCGAAATTGGCTCCCGTCGTTAGAGCTTTCTCCTCCATTTTTACCTTTAAGAGATCCATTTACCGAAAACAACGTTCCCTGAAACGGCACAGAGAATAGGACAACCTGAAACAGAATCGAAACCCCATACTCGAGTCCACATTGAGTCGCCCGACCAATTCAGGTCTCATATTGAGTAAAAAGACATAGTAACCTGGATGTTCCCGTAATTGGATCAAATTAGTCCTTCGCGTCAGATTGGTTGAGGCCCGTAGTAAGACCTGGATTTTCCCATAATTAGACTGCATTGGGTTGCCTGACCAATGCAGGTCTCATATTGGGTAAGAGGATCCGGATTGGATTCTTGAAATTGGATCCAATTGGCTCTTCAAACTAGGCTCATCCATCGTGGGAATTGGTCTTTTCTCTTCTTGCTGACTCCTGTTATTGGAATCAAATGGAGCATTTCAGTATGCCCCAGCTGACTGTAACGGGGTGACTGAACCTGACCACTCAGTATTTGCACTGGAGTTGGTCATTGCTCCCAATATTCGAGGTAACTGAACATTAATAAAAGTCCCCTTTCTTTATATTTTCACGGTATACTCGTGTTACAACACGACACCGGTAGATATAAATGATATGCAACTAGATTGATTTATGTAGAAATAAAAAATGGTCCAAGCCTTTGATAGTCCAACTTGTCACAAGGATGAGTGGTCTTGATATTGCGATGAAGTAACCATACCTTATTACCCATGTGGAATGCTGGTTGTTTCTTTCGATAGACATCCGCATTTATCTTTTGTCGTTCTTGAGCTTCTTTTAATTGCACCTTCATTGTTGCATGTAACTCTGACAACCAATTTGCCATATCTTCTACCGTAGGATTATTAACTTTTGAGAAATCAAATGTGTCTAGTCATGGATGATAACCATAATTGGTAAAAAAAGGAGTTTGTTGCATAGAAGAATGTACCATATTATTATAAGCAAACTCTACCAATGGCAGAAGAGTTGTCTAATCATCTTATTGATAGTTGATGGTACATCTTAAGTACTGCTCCAAGACTTGGTTTACGCGCTTTGTCTGTCCATCAGTTTGAGGATGAAAAGCTGAAGATAGTTTTATATCCACTTGTAAAATCTTAATAAGGGTCTACCAAAATCTTGATACAAACTGAGTTCCCATATCCGATATAATATCCTTTGGTAATCCATGATAGCGATAGATATTGTCAATAAAAAGCTTAGTTGTTTCTTCACCCGTTGTCGTATTACATGCTTTCTTGCTCGAGAATGCACCGCACGTCTGGCTGTAGAAGGTAGTATAGAGATTCACTAATATTCAAGCACTCTATCAATTTTTGACTGTTGGAATATAAACAATTACAAGAATATACCGTAAATCTATACGGATGTCCTTCGACTGCTCGTCAAAATCTTTTTTGTCCCAGTCGGTAGGTCTCTAGACGTTACAGAGAACCCCGAACAACCCAATCTGCTAATCTCCGATACCGCTTCATACTCACGACCTTGTATCCACTGACTGTCTTGTTAGATTCACCTAAAAATTTTCATTCACTCTGCATACTCAATCCTATAGACACCCTTTTAATTCTTCAATCACAGACGTAACTTTGATTTCACAAAATAATCAAGAGTAATCACACCCACTTCATTAAAACCCCGATTCACCAATACAACACATCGACCTTTCAGCATTGATCGCCAAAAGTCTTCCCAAAATCCTATGAAGAAAAAAAAATCCTAATTCTCTGCCTTTTCCCCCTCCCCCCTTTGAAGCATGAAGCTAGCTCTCCGACCCTTAAAACCCTAATTCTCCCCTCCTTCATTTCTTAACCGATCCTCTCCTTTAATCCTAAGAAGATCCTATTCTCCCGCCTTGGACTCCCTGAATTGAAACAGTTGACGGAGCTTTCTTCCCCATTTTTACCTTTAAGAGATTCTTTTATCGAAAGGACGTTCCCGGAACGGCACAAAGGACGGAATTGCCTGAAACGGAATCGAAGCCCCATAATTGGACCGCATTGGGTTGCCCGACCAAGTCAGGTCTCATATTGGATAAGAAGCCCATAATAGGACCTAGATTAGAGGTCTTCTAGAATTGGATCCAATTGGCTCTTTGAACCAAGCTCACCCATCGTTGAATTGGTCCTTTCCTTTTCTGCTGACTCCCGTTATTGGAATCGAATGGAGCATTTCGTTACTGGTAAGTATGCTCCGACTGACTGTAATGGGGTGACTGAACCTGGCCTCTCAGTATTTGCACTGGAATTGGTCGTTGCTACCAATATTCGAGGTAACTGAACATTAATAAAAGTCTCCTTTCTTTATATTTTCACGGTATACTCATGTTACAACACGACATCCACCCCCTCTGAACCTATGCATCCTCCGGTATGTACCAATTTATCCAATTGTCGTTTGATTTATAATATATTCTCTAATTCTTTGTCCAGTTCGTCTTCGTCACCTTCATTATTCAAATCACTTTCATCTTCTTGCTGCGGAATCTCTATGCCTTCATTAAGGTCTTCCATATTCATCCCCGCATGTCTTTGTTTAAATATTTTTACTCGCTTCCCTGCAATTGGTATTTTCAATTTTGTACTATCTAAGTGCCATAATGAGTAAGTCGTGTTAAGATGAACAATTGTTACTACATATGGTCCAAACCAACATTTTGAAAACTTTCGTAAAGTGCTATATTGGTTGTCTAGACTACTATCATAAACAAGTACCCAGTCACCTTCCTCGATTGCTTTTGGTCTCAATCAATGTTGCTTATCGAATCGCGCCTTGTTTTGTAACCTTGCTCTTTTTAACCTTCCCAATGCTATCTGGACATCTTCCGTTCTTTGCTCCAATTGTCGAATCCTAATAGCCAGAAGTTCTTCTCTTGTCAATCCATCTTCCCATGGTAGCATACTCCAAGTAAGAACCCTTTCTTCGATCGGCATAATTGGTTTTTGACCTGTCATAAGTTCTACTGGCATATATCCTGTCACCAAACTATGTGTAGTTTGATCAGCCCATAATGCAAATGACAAAAGCCGTGGCCACTCTTTAACTTTCCCATTACAAGCTTTAACCAATGCTTTCACAATCGACAGGTGACCGCGTTCGCTTTTTGCATTCCCTTCCGGATTATAAGCAGTAGTCAGTGATAATTTAACTCTACATCTTTCAAAGAACTTACGAGCTTCTTGTGCATTTAATTCTCCACGATCTGCAGTGATTTTTCCTTGGAATCCGTAGCAGCAAATGACATCTTCAGACAAAAACCTACAAATCCCCTCTGTAGATTTTGTCCTCAATGCTCTTCCTTCTACTTGATTTGATAAATCTTCGCGAGCTAAGACCAAATATCTCATCTGCAATAACCCAACTGGCATAAAAATCAAATCAACAACCCATTTAAAATGAATAGCCAAAGGATACGTAGGATGAAGACCATCTCGATGTCGGATATTAGAATACGATTGACAGATTTCACATGACTCTACAAATGAGAGCACATCTCGATACATATTTTTCCACCAATATCGTTTCTTGAGTTTAGCAAAAGTAGCCCAGATTCTTCTATGCCCTGCCCATAAACTATCATGAAACTTCTTTAATAATTTTAGTTTTTCTTCCTTTTTGCCTATCACTCGTTGTGGCATCCCAATTCCTTTCTTCGGTCTCTTCCATAAGAATCCATCTTGAAGCAAAAATCCATATGCTTCTTTTCTTATTTGTTTGAATTTTTTTGTAGACCAATTCCCCTGCTTAGTCAAGGTATTCAAGTAATGACCAATATCCAATAATTCTCCTTCATAAGATTCTTCAAGAAATAGTTTGTCTTTTGTGTTGAGATTTGATATTGAATAGAATTTCAATTTGACATCATCAATGTCTTCAACCATTTCGTCCTCCTTCTCGTATCTTGCTCGAGATAGCATGTCTGCTATTAAATTGTCCTTCCCACTAACATGCTTAAATTCTGGATTTAGTGACTTAATATAAGCAATCCATCTCAACATTACAATATCTGGCATTGAATAGTTAGTAATCATTCCGAGCAATGGCAAGCAATCTGTTTCAATTACTACTATTGCCCCAATCAAATAGTCCTTTTTAGCTTTCATAGCCGAAACAACTCTCCAAAGTTCTCTTTTGACTTGCGAATATGCACGATGACGAATACTTAAAACTTTAGCTCTAAATCGAACTGCAAATCTATTCCCACTTGAATCATCTTGACCCATAGCCCATCCAATGGCAATTGGACTAGCGTCCATAGCAAGAATCACTGGTCTATTGCACTTATAATCAACCTTCTTCAATATTAGAGGTGACATCAATAATTTCTTCAATCATTGTATTCCCTGAATATGCCTTTCTTCCCATTTAAATCGGTAGCCCTTGCGTAACAGTTCATATAATGGATCCGCGATGTGAGCATAATGAGGGATCTAGATTCGATAAAATATTTATGCACCTAAAAACCTGCGAACCTCTGTTAAAGAATCACAATCCTCTTTCATCCTTCCAATTGCATCAACTTTAGTCGGATCTGATTTTCTTCCGTAAGATCCACATAAATGTCCAACAATCACAATCTCTTGTACTCCAAATACGGACTTCATATCCGATAATGTAAGATGAACTTCTCCAAGCCGAGTTAAAATCTTTTCACAATCTTATATATGATCAACAACATATCTGCGACACCCCTTCTTATCTAAAGTTTCATCCTTGTTTCCTTCTCTGCACCTTTTTATAGGAATATCATCCAAAAAAGGCATAGTCTTCTCCGAAATAAAATATCTCAATACCTTATTCATCCCATTCATCATATGTGCAACTGAGTTGGTCGAACCTTGAGGAAGAGTTCACATTCTAATCAATCCAAGTGGTGTCCTCATCGTTGTCATATCTCTACTTCCTTCGGCAAGTTGAAATTGATCATAACCTGAATACAAATCACCCATTGAATAGATCGCCCTTCCAACAAACGCCTTAGTAAATTCATCCACAATAGGTCCAATTCCTGTATTTCTGACAGTTACTGCATTCACCGGTTGCATATCTTGAATAAACCGTAGTGACCCATTCTTCTTAGGTATCGTAAACCATCGACTAGAATACGGTGCAAATGAGGGTTCTAATATTTTCATCTTCATCTTTTCTTTTAATAGTTCCATCAATTTAGGTAAATGTACCCTCGGTATTGAAATCGGTCTTAGATTCCAAGGTACATGCGGTACAGTGAAGATAACTATAGGTGTTATAATATTTGGATCCACACACCTAATTTCATAAGATTTGAAGGCAAACGATCTACCTTGTTTAGCCAACATCTTTTTGAAGCAAGTAATTTCCTTCGGCAATAAAGAACCATCAGAACTAATCTTCAATTCTTCAAAAGTCTCTTTAGTAAACTAATATCCAATACTCATTAGATCTCTTAAACTTGCTTCTTTTGATGCTTCTCCCATTTCTTCCTTAGAATCTTCTGGTAATGGTACGGCAACAGGATTTACTTTCTTATCTATCATTTTATATCTCGTGTCTACAGTGACTTCAAGTGCTTGAAAAGATTCAAGTATGGTATAAACCTCTCTTGAATGAATCTCAATAATCTTATCATTATCCCCTAACCCAATAGATGTAATCAATTCCAATGAATCTTCCAGTCCGTTTTCTTCATAAACACCTAAAATCTTCTCATCATCTTCTACCGATCCTAACTTGCGTAATTCTTTTTCAATACTATGTAATCTTTCTCTTTCTTTTCTTTTAAAATCATCAACTTTCTTATATATAATATTTCCATTCTTAAAAATACTAATAAAACTCGCATCAAAGGCACCTTCATCTCACGAGAGTACCTCCTCTTTTGTACCTCCATAATCCCCCTTTATAGTGGTACTTCTCTAAAATCCTTAAATCTTTCAACAACCCTTGGCAATGGTTTTTCCCTCAACCTATCTTGATTCCTTTCATGATTAGGAGGTACTATCAGAAATTGTACAACTTTCCTTCCATCTTCACTATGTTGTCGTGTTGTAACACGAGTATACAGTGAAAATAAAAAGAAAGGGGAATTTTATTAATATTCAGTTACCTCGAATATTGGGAGCATCAACCAACTCCAGTACAAATACTGAGTGGTCAGGTTCAGTCACTCCGTTACAGTCAGCCGGGGCATACTGAAATGCTCCATTCGATTCCAATAACGGGAGTCAGTAGGAAGAGAAGGACCAATTCACACGACGGGTTCGAGGAGCCAATTGGATCCAATTTCGATAATCCAATCCGGATCCTCTTATCCAATATGAGACCTGAATTGGCCGGTCAACCCAATGCAGTCTAATTACGGGAAATCCAGGTCTTACTACGGGTCTTAGCCAATCTCACGCGAGGACCAATATGACCCAATTACGGGAACATCCAGGTTACTACGTGTATCTTTCCCAATATAGGACCTGAATTGGTCGGGCGACTCAATGTGGTCCCGATTACGGGGTTCGATTCTGTTTCAGGCTGTCCTGTTCTCTGTACTGTTTCAGGGAACGTTGTTTTCGGTAAATGGATTTCTTAAAGGTAAAAATGGAGGAGAAAGCTTGACGGCGAGAGCCAATTTCGGATCCAAGCTTGAGGTGGGAGCCAATTCCGGATCTAAGACGGAAGATTGAAGAAATTCAGAGCATAAGGTTAGGGGGGGATATAGTTTTGAGGGGGGGAGGTTTTTTTTTGAGGGAAATCGAGGGGGGGGGGAAGGATTTTTCAAGCTTTTGCAAGGTTACTAGTTCGGTTTTCATTGGAGGTTTTTTGAAGATCAAGGGAATTAGAGAGAGGAGCTTCATGCTTCGGGTTGGGGAAGGAAAGACATAGAATTTGGATTTTTCTTCTTCGTAGAGTTTTGGGGAAGACTGAGGCAATCGCTGCTAAAGTCAGTGTTGTAATGGTGAATCGAGATTTTTAAATGAAGTGGGTTTGAATACTCTTGACTGTTTTATGAAATCGAGTTACGTCTGTGATTGAAGGATTAAAAGGGTGTCTATAGGATTGAGTATGCGAAGTGAATGAAATTTATTGGGTTAATCTAATAAGACAGTCAGTGGATACAAGATCGTAAGTACAAAGCAGTATTGAAGGTTAACAGTTTGGGTTGTACGGGGTTCTCTGTAACGTCTAGAGACCTACTGGCTGGGGCAAAAAGGACTTCGACAAGCAGTCGAAGAGCACCCGTATAGATTTACGGTACATTGTTGCAGTCGTTTATATTCCAGCAGTCAAAAACGAAATAGACTGCTTGACTATCGGCGAATCTCCATACTACCTTCTACAGCCAGATGCCCGGCGCGTTCTCGAGCAGGAAAGCACGTAATACGACATAAGTGGTGAACCCGACGTGAAAGCTTGAGGTAGAAGGTATTGGATTTCGGTTGTTTTTATCTTTATTTTTATGGAAAACGAAAATAAAAATTTTGAAGGATTTTTGGGAGAAGTTTCCAGTGGGGAGTCTTCTAAAGGACAAGGTGTGCACATGGATCCGTCTATTGCTAGTTTGTTTCAAGCCTTTTCATTGTCAATGCAGCAACAGCAAAGCAATGATCGAAAGGAAGCTTTGGCAACCAAAGCATTGCAAGCAGTGGTCAATAAAATTGATCAATTTAATGGGAGGAATATTTCAAGGTATTTAAGATGATATGTTCGTGAAATGGAATTAAATCGGGTTTCTGAGAAGAAAATGGTTGCACTATTTGGACTTGCCACGATATCGGAGATAAGGGACCACATTACATCGATTACGATGTCGTGTGGTAACACGAGTATACAGTGAAAATAAAAAGAAAGGGGAATTTTATTAATATTCAGTTACCTCGAATATTGGGAGCATCGACCAACTCCAGTACAAATACTGAGTGGTCAGGTTCAGTGACTCCGTTACAGTCAGCCGGGGCATACTGGAATGCCCCGTTCGATTCCAATAACGGGAGTCAGGAAGAAGAGAAGGACCAATTCACGCGACGGGTTTGAGGAGCCAATTGGATCCAATTTCGATAATCCAATCCGGGTCCTCTTACCTAATATGAGACCTGTATTGGTGGGGCAACCCAATGCAGTCTAGTTACGGGAAATCCAGGTCTTACTACGGGTCTTAGCCAATCTGACGCGAGGACCAATTGGACCCAATTACGGGAACATCCAGGTTACTACGGGCATCCTTCCCAATATAGGACCTGAATTGGTCGGGCGACTCAATGTGGTCCCGATTACGGGGTTCGATTCTGTTTCAGGCTGTCCTGTTCTCTGTGCCGTCTCAGGGAACGTTGTTTTCGGTAAATGGATTTCTTAAAGGTAAAAACGGAGGAGAAAGCTTGGCGGCGAGAGCCAATTTCGAATCCAAGTTGAGGTGAGAGCCAATTTCGGATCCAAGCTTGAGGTGGGAGCCAATTCCGGATCTAAGACGGAAGATTGAAGAAATTCAGAGGATAAGGTTAGGGAGGAGGCGAGCTTTTTTCTTCAAGCTTCTGCAAGGTTACCAGTTCGGGTTTTCATGGGGGGTTTTTTTTTTGAAGATCAAGGAAATTAGAGAGAGGAGCTTCATGCTTCGGGTCGGGGAAGGAAAGACATAGAATTTGGATTTTTCTTCTTCATAGAGTTTTGGGAAGACTGAGGCAATCGTAGCTGAAGTCAGTGTTGTAATGGTGAATCGGGATTTTTAAATAAAGTGGGTTTGAATACTCTTGACTGTTTTGTAAAATCGAGTTACGTCTGTGATTGAAGGATTAAAGGGGTGTCTATAGGATTGAGTATGCGGAGTGAATGAAATTTATTGGGTTAATCTAACAGGACAGTCAGTGGATACAAGATCGTAAGTACAAAGGGGTATTGAAGATTAATAGTTTGGGTTGTTCGGAGTTCTCTGTAACGTCTAGAGACCTATCGGTTGGGAAAAAAAAAAAAAAAAAAAAGACTTCAACAAGCAGTCGAAGAGCATCTGTATAGATTTACGGTACATTGTTGCAGTCGTTTATATTCCAGCAGTCAAAAACTGATAGACTGCTTGACTATTGGCGAATCTCCATACTACCTTCTACAGCCAGACGCCTAGCGCGTTCTCGAGCAGGAAAGCACGTAATACGACAAAAGTGGTGAACCCGACGTGAAAGCTTGAGGTAGAAGGTATTGGATTTCGGTTGATTTTATCTTTATTTTTTATGGAAAACGAAAATAAAAATTTTGAAGGATTTTTGGGAGAAATTTCTGGTGAAGAGTCTTCTAAAGGACAAGGTATGCACATGGATCCGTCTATTGCTAGTTTGTTTCAAGCCTTCTCATTGTCAATGCAGCAACAGCAAAGCAATGATCAAAAGGAAGCTTTGGCAACCAAAGCATTGCAAGCAATGGTCAATAAAATTGATCAATTTGATGGGAGGAATATTTCAAGGTATTTAAGATGTTATGTTCGTGAAATGGAATTAAATCGGGTTTCTGAGAAGAAAATGGTTGCACTATTTGGACTTGCCACGATACCGGAGATAAGGGACCACATCACATCGATTACGGATTGTTGTGGGAATTCATGGGAGGATTTTTTACATGCATTGAAAGACGAATATTTCTTGGAAGATGTTGATCGCGTTACTAAGAAGCTGTTTTTGGGATGGATTGAACGGCCCAATAAGAATTTGTAAGCAACAGAGCTACTAAGGGAATTAGAGAGGCAGTACTCTCAATTATCGAAGGTAGAAAAATTGACATTGGAGCCGAACAAAGTTGATCTATTTCTTCAAGCTGCTGATGGAGAATTGCAAGAGAAATTAGAACCCCTTCTTGAAGACAAAGAAGAAGATGAAGGATTGACAACGAAGTGGAAGAACGTTGAAGATGCGGTGGGGTTGCTTACAAAAAAAGAAAGGAGGAAGGATAGGAGTAATATTCCGAAACCAGTACAAGCACCCAAAGCTCCAGTACGTACTACACCACCGACAATGCCTACAGTTCAACCTTCGACATCCTTGTCAAAGAAAGCAGATATGGGTATGGAAGAAATTATACGAGGAATGCGAGATCTTCAAATCAAATTGGCAAGACTTGAAGAGAATACTTCTATAAACAATTCGAAGAATGTTTCAAAACAAGGATATGTACAAAGATGCATTTGGTGTGATGATGCTTCACACACTAGAAAAGATTGCAATAAATTTAATAATATGATACGGCAGGGAATTATTTACTGGAAAGATGGGAAGATAGCATTGAAAGATAGGGAGGATCTTCTTCAAACCAATTTTGGCAAGGGAGGAATGAGAGCATTGGTTCAAGATTACTTAAAAGGGCATGAGACAGTAGCACGAGAAAGTGCAAGTTATGGTGCTAGAGTAGATGATGCAATTGGTGGAAGTACGGAAACTAGTGAGTTTTGGGCTTCTGCCGTTTCTACAATGCAAGAAGGGAAATTACCTCGAGAAGCGTTATTGAGAACTGCAACTACAATACGAGGAAGAACAGGTTGGGAGGATCCTGTTGAGTCTCTTTCAATTCATGCATATATTGCTAAGAGCCAACATGAAGCTTTGATGGAAGAAAAAAGACGAGGAAATTTTGATGATACTAGAGAAGGAAATTTTTCTAAGAGGCAAACTCGAGGAGACAAGGCTCGGGAGGCAGCTTCACAAGAATTGCCTGTAAAGGATACCTCAGCATCATTGGGAGAAAAAACAAGGGAGACAAAAGATAAGGGCAAATCAATTGCTTATAAGCTACTTTCTGACATTGAAGCGGCAACAAATTTGAAAGGGGTGTTGGAAGAACGTATATTAAACGCTAAGGTGGAATTCACATTGAAAGAAGTCTTGGGAATTGCAAAGAAGGAGTTTCATGATGTTATCATTGACAGCATTAAGCGAAAGAGGCAATTGATGAGCGAAACTGGAATGAGTCATGCTATTGACGCAAGAATATGTAGAGATGAAGAAGAGGTTGATATTGGTTACAAGCAACCAACAAATGAAAAGAATGGGTATAATCAGCGAGTACGTTTCGAAGATTCTAGTGACAAGGAAATGGAAACTTTGAGCCATTATACTCAAAAGCATTGGGCAAGTGCAACTACTGAGGTATTGATGAAGATAGGAGATATAGAAGAACCAATAGTTGCTTTGGTGGACCATGGTTCTGAAATAAATCTCATGTCTAAAGATCTTTATAAGAAGCAAAAATGGCCAATTGATATGGAACATGGATGGGCAATACGAGCAGCTAATAACACACGAGGCGAATTATATGGAGCTTGTCCAGATGTCAAAATTCGGATTGGGGATGTTGCGACGGAGCAACATTTCTTCGTTCAAGATACAACGTCTTATCCGTTGATTTTAGGACAACCTTATATCACGGCAATACGGATGGAAACAAAGGTACTTGACGATGGTTTTGCTTATGCAAGGGTACGGAGCGTAGATGGGAGGAAAGCTGTACAATTTCTAACAGTACCTCCTAACCATGAACGGAATCGAGATAGGTTGAGGGAGAAACCATTGCCAAAGATTGTTGAAGGATTTAAGGATTTTGGGGAGGTACCACTGTAAAGCGAGATTATGGAGGTACAAAAGAGGAGGTACTCTCGCGAGATGAAGGTGCCTTTGATGCGAGTTTTATTGGTATATTGGAGAATGGAAATATTATGTATAAGAAAGTTGAAGATTTTAAAAGAAAAGAAAGAAAAAGATTATATGATATTTAAGGACAGTTACGCAAGATAGGTACATTGCAAGATGATGAGAGGATTTTGGATGTTTATGAAGAAAATGGGCTGGAAGATTCATTGGAATTGATTACATCTATTGGGTTAGGGGATAATGATAAGATTGTTGAGATTCATTCGAGAGAGGTTTATACCATGCTTGAATCTTTTCAAGCACCAGAAGTCACAGTAGAGACGAGATATAAAACGGCAGATAAGAAAGTAAATCTTGTTGTCGGACCATTACTAGAGGATTCTAAAGAACAAATCGGAGAAGCATCAAAAGAAACAAGTTTAAGAGATCCAATGAGTATTGGACATCAGTTTACTGAAGAGACTTTTGAAGAATTGAAGATTGGTTCTGATGGTTCTTTATTGCCGGAGGAAATTACTTGCTTCAAAAAGATGTTGGCTAAACAAGGTAGATCGTTTGCCTTCGAATCTCATGAAATTGGGTGTGTGGATCCAAATATTATAACACCTATGGTTATCTTCGTTGTACCGCATGTACCTTGGAATCTAAGGCCGATTCCAGTACCGAGGGCACATTTACCTAAATTGGTCGAACTATTGAAAGAAAAGATAAATATGAAAATATTAGAACCTTCATTTGCGCCGTATTCTAGTCGATGGTTTACGGTACCCAAGAAGAATGGGTCACTGTGGTTTATTCAAGATATGCAGCCGGTGAATGCTGTAACTGTCAGGAATGCAGGAATTGGACCTATTGTGGATGAATTTGCTGAGGCGTTTGCTGGAAGGGCGATCTATTCAATGGGTGATTTGTATTCAGGTTATGATCAATTTCAACTTGCCGAAGGAAGTAGAGATATGACAACGATGAGGACACCGCTTGGATTGGTTAGAATGTGCACTCTTCCTCAAGGCGCGACCAACTCAGTTGCGCATATGATGAATGGGATGAATAAGGTATTGAGAGATTTTATCCCGGAAAAGACTATGCCTTTTCTGGATGATGTTCCTATAAAAGGGTGCAAAGAAGGAGACAAGGATGAAACTTTAGATACGAGGGGGTGTCGCAGATATGTTGTTGATCATATACAAGATTGTGAAAAGATTTTAACTCGGCTTGGAGAAGTTCATCTTACATTATCGGGTATGAAGTCCATATTTGGAGTGCGAGAGGTTGTAATTGTTGGATATTTATGCGGATCTTACGGAAGAAAATCAGATCCGACTAAAGTTGATGCAATTGGAAGGATGAAAGAGGATTGTGGTTCTTTAACAGAGGTTCGCAGGTTTTTGGGTGCATGTGTATTTTATCGAATCTGGATCCCTCATTTTGCTCACATAGCGGATCCATTATATGAACTGTTACGCAAGGGTTACCGATTTGAATGGAAAGAAAGGCATATTCAGGCAATGCAAAGATTGAAGAAATTATTGATGTCACCTCCAATATTGAGGAAGGTTGATTATAAGTGCAATAGACCAGTGATTCTTACTGTAGACGCTAGTCCAATTGCCGTTGGATGGACTGTGGGTCAAGATGATTCGAATGGGAATAGATTTGCAGTTCGATTTGAGACTAAAGTTTTAAGTATTTGTCAGCGTGCATATTCGCAAGTCAAAAGAGAACTTTGGAGAGTCGTTTCGGCTATGAAAGCTGAAAAGGACTATTTGATTGGGGCCGTAGTAGTAATTGAAACAAATTGCTTGCCATTGCTTGGAATGATTATTAACTGTTCAACGCCAGATATTGCAATGTTGAGATGGATTGCTTATATTAAGTCACTAAATCCAGAATTTAAGCATATCACTGGAAAGGACAATTTAGTAGCAGACATGCTATCTCGAGCAAGATATGAGAGGGAGGACGAAATGGTTGAAGACATTGATGATGTCGGATTGAAATTCTATTCAATATCAAATCTCAACAGAGAAGACAAGCTATTTCTTGAAGAATCTTATGAAGGAGAATTATTGGATATTGGTCATTATTTGAATACCTTGTCTAAGCAGGGGAATTGGTCTACAGAAAAATTCAAACAAATAAGAAAAAAAGCATATGGATTTTTACTTCGAGATGGATTCTTATGGAAGAGACCGAAGAAAGGAATTGGGATGCCACAACGAGTGATAGGCAAAAGGGAAGAAAAACTAAAATTATTAAAGGAGTTTCATGATAGTTTATGGGCAGGGCATAGAGGAATCTGGGCTACTTTTGCTAAACTCAAGGAACGATATTGGTGGAAAAATATGTATCGAGATGTGCTCTCATTTGTAGAGTCATGTGAAATCTGTCAATCGTATTCTAATATCCGACATCGAGATGGTCTTCATCCTACGTATCCTCTGGCTATTCATTTTAAATGGGTTGTTGATTTGGTTATTATGCCGGTTGGGTTATGGCAGATGAGATATTTGGTTTTAGCTCGTGAAGATTTATCAAATCAAGTAGAAGGAAGAGCATTGAGGACAAAATCTACAGAGGGGATTTGTAAGTTTTTGCTTGAAGATGTCATTTGCCGTTACGGGTGCGTAGAAAAAACCACTGCAGATCGTGGAGAATTAAATGCACAAAAAGCTCATAAGTTCTTTGAAAAATGTGGAGTTAAACTATCACTTACTACTGCTTATAATCCGGAAGGGAATGCAAAAAGCGAACGCGGTCACCCGCCGATTGTGAAAGCATTAGTTAAAGCTTGTAATGGGAAGGTTAAAGAGTGGCCACGACTTTTGTCATTTGCATTATGGGCTGATCGAACAACACATAGTTCGGTGACAGGATATATGCCAGTAGAACTTATGACAGGTCAAAAACCAATTATGCCGATTGAAGAAAAGATACTTACTTGGAGTATGCTACCATGGGAAGACGGATTGACAAGAGAAGAACTTCTGACTATTAGGATTCGACAATTGGAGCAAAGAACGGAAGATGTCCAGATAGCATTGGAAAGGTTAAAGAGAGCAAGGTTACGAAACAAGGCGCGATTCGATAAGCAACATCGATTGAGACCAAAAGTAATCGAGGAAGGTGACTGGGTACTTGTTTATGACAATAGTCTGATAATCAATATAGTACTTTGCGGAAATTTTCAAAACGTTGGTTTGGACCATATGTTGTAACAACTGTTCATGATAATGCGACTTACTCATTACGGGAGTTAGATGGTACAAAATTGAAAATACCAATTGCAAGGAAGCGAGTAAAAATATTTAAACGAAGACACGCAGAGATGGATTTGGAAGACCTTAATGAAGATACAGAGATTCCGCAGCAAGAAGATGAAAGTGATATGGATAATGAAGGTGACGAAGACGAACTGGACAAAGACGTAGGGGATATATTCTGAATCAAACAGCAATTGGATAAATTATTGCATACCGGAGGATGCATAGGTTTAGAGGGGGTGGATGTCGTGTTGTAACACGAGTATACAGTGAAAATAAAAAGAAAGGGGAATTTTATTAATATTTAGTTACCTCGAATATTGGGAGCATCGACCAACTCCAGTACAAATACTGAGTGGTCAGGTTCAGTCACTCCGTTACAGTCAGCCGGGGCATACTGGAATGCCCCGTTCGATTCCAATAACGGGAGTCAGGAAGAAGAGAAGGACCAATTCACACGACGGGTTTGAGGAGCCAATTGGATCCAATTTCAATAATCCAATCCGGGTCCTCTTATCCAATATGAGACCTGTATTGGTGGGGCAACCCAATGCAGTCTAGTTACGGGAAATCCAGGTCTTACTACGGGTCTTAGCTAATCTGACGCGAGGACCAATTGGACCCAATTACGGGAACATCCAGGTTACTATGGGCATCCTTCCCAATATAGGACCTGAATTGGTCGGGCGACTCAATGTGGTCCCGATTACGGGGTTCGATTCTGTTTCAAGCTGTCCTGTTCTCTGTGCCGTCTTAGGGAACGTTGTTTTCGGTAAATGGATTTCTTAAAGGTAAAAACGGAGGAGAAAGCTTGGCGGCGAGAGCCAATTTCGAATCCAAGTTGAGGTGAGAGCCAATTTCGGATCCAAGCTTGAGGTGGGAGCCAATTCCGGATCTAAGACGGAAGATTGAAGAAATTCAGAGGATAAGGTTAGGGAGGAGGCGAGCTTTTTTCTTCAAGCTTCTGCAAGGTTACCAGTTCGGGTTTTCATGGGGGGTTTTTTTTTGAAGATCAAGGAAATTAGAGAGAGGAGCTTCATGCTTCGGGTCGGGGAAGGAAAGACATAGAATTTGGATTTTTCTTCTTCATAGAGTTTTGGGAAGACTGAGGCAATCGCAGCTGAAGTCAGTGTTGTAATGGTGAATCGAGATTTTTAAATAAAGTGGGTTTGAATACTCTTGACTGTTTTGTAAAATCGAGTTACGTCTGTGATTGAAGGATTAAAGGGGTGTCTATAGGATTGAGTATGCGGAGTGAATGAAATTTATTGGGTTAATCTAACAGGACAGTCAGTGGATACAAGATCGTAAGTACAAAGGGGTATTGAAGATTAATAGTTTGGGTTGTTCGGAGTTCTCTGTAACGTCTAGAGACCTATCGGTTGGGAAAAAAAAAAAAAAAAAAAAGACTTCAACAAGCAGTCGAAGAGCATCCGTATAGATTTACGGTACATTGTTGCAGTCGTTTATATTCCAGCAGTCAAAAACTGATAGACTGCTTGACTATTGGCGAATCTCCATACTACCTTCTACAGCCAGACGCCTAGCGCGTTCTCGAGCAGGAAAGCACGTAATACGACAAAAGTGGTGAACCCGACGTGAAAGCTTGAGGTAGAAGGTATTGGATTTCGGTTGATTTTATCTTTATTTTTTATGGAAAACGAAAATAAAAATTTTGAAGGATTTTTGGGAGAAATTTCTGGTGAAGAGTCTTCTAAAGGACAAGGTATGCACATGGATCCGTCTATTGCTAGTTTGTTTCAAGCCTTCTCATTGTCAATGCAGCAACAGCAAAGCAATGATCAAAAGGAAGCTTTGGCAACCAAAGCATTGCAAGCAATGGTCAATAAAATTGATCAATTTGATGGGAGGAATATTTCAAGGTATTTAAGATGTTATGTTCGTGAAATGGAATTAAATCGGGTTTCTGAGAAGAAAATGGTTGCACTATTTGGACTTGCCACGATACCGGAGATAAGGGACCACATCACATCGATTACGGATTGTTGTGGGAATTCATGGGAGGATTTTTTACATGCATTGAAAGACGAATATTTCTTGGAAGATGTTGATCGCGTTACTAAGAAGCTGTTTTTGGGATGGATTGAACGGCCCAATAAGAATTTGTAAGCAACAGAGCTACTAAGGGAATTAGAGAGGCAGTACTCTCAATTATCGAAGGTAGAAAAATTGACATTGGAGCCGAACAAAGTTGATCTATTTCTTCAAGCTGCTGATGGAGAATTGCAAGAGAAATTAGAACCCCTTCTTGAAGACAAAGAAGAAGATGAAGGATTGACAACGAAGTGGAAGAACGTTGAAGATGCGGTGGGGTTGCTTACAAAAAAAGAAAGGAGGAAGGATAGGAGTAATATTCCGAAACCAGTACAAGCACCCAAAGCTCCAGTACGTACTACACCACCGACAATGCCTACAGTTCAACCTTCGACATCCTTGTCAAAGAAAGCAGATATGGGTATGGAAGAAATTATACGAGGAATGCGAGATCTTCAAATCAAATTGGCAAGACTTGAAGAGAATACTTCTATAAACAATTCGAAGAATGTTTCAAAACAAGGATATGTACAAAGATGCATTTGGTGTGATGATGCTTCACACACTAGAAAAGATTGCAATAAATTTAATAATATGATACGGCAGGGAATTATTTACTGGAAAGATGGGAAGATAGCATTGAAAGATAGGGAGGATCTTCTTCAAACCAATTTTGGCAAGGGAGGAATGAGAGCATTGGTTCAAGATTAATTAAAAGAGCATGAAACAGTTGTACGAGAAAGTGCAAGTTATGGTGCTAGAGTAGATGATGCAATTGGTGGAAGTACGGAAACTAGTGAGTTTTGGGCTTCTGCCGTTTCTACAATGCAAGAAGGGAAATTACCTCGAGAAGCATTATTGAGAACTGCAGCTACAATACGAGGAAGAACAGGTTGGGAGGATCCTGTTGAGTCTCTTTCAGTTCATGCATATATTGCTAAGAGCCAACATGAAGCTTTGATGGAAGAAAAAAGACGAGGAAATTTTGATGATACTAGAAAAGGAAATTTTTCTAAGAGGCAAACTCGAGGAGACAAGGCTCGGGAGGCAGCTTCACAAGAATTGCCTGTAAAGGATACCTCAGCATCATTGGGAGAAAAAACAAGGGAGACAAAAGATAAGGGCAAATCAATTGCTTATAAGCTACTTTCTGACATTGAAGCGGCAACAAATTTGAAAGGGGTGTTGGAAGAACGTATATTAAACGCTAAGGTGGAATTCACATTGAAAGAAGTCTTGGGAATTGCAAAGAAGGAGTTTCATGATGTTATCATTGACAGCATTAAGCGAAAGAGGCAATTAATGAGCGAAACTGGAATGAGTCATGCTATTGACGCAAGAATATGTAGAGATGAAGAAGAGGTTGATATTGGTTACAAGCAACCAACAAATGAAAAGAATGGGTATAATCAGCGAGTACGTTTCGAAGATTCTAGTGACAAGGAAATGGAAACTTTGAGCCATTATACTCGAAAGCATTGGGCAAGGGCAACTACTGAGGTATTGGTGAAGGTAGGAGATATAGAAGAACCAATAGTTGCTTTGGTGGACCATGGTTCTGAAATAAATCTCATGTCTAAAGATCTTTATAAGAAGCAAAAATGGCCAATTGATATGGAACATGGATGGGCAATACGAGCAGCTAATAACACACGAGGCGAATTATATGGAGCTTGTCCAGATGTCAAAATTCGGATTGGGGATGTTGCGACGGAGCAACATTTCTTCGTTCAAGATACAACGTCTTATCCGTTGATTTTAGGACAACCTTATATCACGGCAATACGGATGGAAACAAAGGTACTTAACGATGGTTCTACTTATGCAAGGGTACGGAGCGAAGATGGGAGGAAAGCTGTACAATTTCTAACAGTACCTCCTAACCATGAACGGAATCGAGATAGGTTGAGGGAGAAACCATTGCCAAAGATTGTTGAAGGATTTAAGGATTTTGGAGAGGTACCACTGTAAAGAGAGATTATGGAGGTACAAAAGAGGAGGTACTCTCGTGAGATGAAGGTGCCTTTGATGCGAGTTTTATTAATATTTTTAAGAATGGAAATATTATATATAAGAAAGTTGATGATTTTAAAAGAAAAGAAAGAAAAAGATTATATGATATTTAAAGACAGTTACGCAAGATAGGTATATTACAAGATGATGAGAGGATTTTGGGTGCATGTGTATTTTATCGAATCTGGATCCCTCATTTTGCTCACATAGCGGATCCATTATATGAACTGTTACGCAAGGGTTACCGATTTGAATGGAAAGAAAGGCATATTCAGGCAATGCAAAGATTGAAGAAATTATTGATGTCACCTCCAATATTGAGGAAGGTTGATTATAAGTGCAATAGACCAGTGATTCTTACTGTAGACGCTAGTCCAATTGCCGTTGGATGGGCTGTGGGTCAAGATGATTCGAATGGGAGTATATTTGGAGTTCGATTTGGGGCTAAAGTTTTAAGTATTCGTCAGCGTGCATATTCGCAAGTCAAAAGAGAACTTTGGGGAGTCGTTTCGGCTATGAAAGCTGAAAAGGACTATTTGATTGGGGCAGTAGTAGTAATTGAAACAGATTGCTTGCCATTGCTTGGAATGATTATTAACTGTTCAACGCCAGATATTGCAATGTTGAGATGGATTGCTTATATTAAGTCACTAAATCCAGAATTTAAGCATATCACTGGAAAGGACAATTTAGTAGCAGACATGCTATCTTGAGCAAGATATGAGAGGGAGGACGAAATGGTTGAAGACATTGATGATGTCGGATTGAAATTCTATTCAATATCAAATCTCAACAGAGAAGACAAGCTATTTCTTGAAGAATCTTATGAAGGAGAATTATTGGATATTGGTCATTATTTGAATACCTTGTCTAAGCAGGGGAATTGGTCTACAGAAAAATTCAAACAAATAAGAAAAAAAGCATATGGATTTTTACTTCGAGATGGATTCTTATGGAAGAGACCGAAGAAAGGAATTGGGATGCCACAACGAGTGATAGGCAAAAGGGAAGAAAAACTAAAATTATTAAAGGAGTTTCATGATAGTTTATGGGCAGGGCATAGAGGAATCTGGGCTACTTTTGCTAAACTCAAGGAACGATATTGGTGGAAAAATATGTATCGAGATGTGCTCTCATTTGTAGAGTCATGTGAAATCTGTCAATCGTATTCTAATATCCGACATCGAGATGGTCTTCATCCTACGTATCCTCTGGCTATTCATTTTAAATGGGTTGTTGATTTGGTTATTATGCCGGTTGGGTTATGGCAGATGAGATATTTGGTTTTAGCTCATGAAGATTTATCAAATCAAGTAGAAGGAAGAGCATTGAGGACAAAATCTACAGAGGGGATTTGTAAGTTTTTGCTTGAAGATGTCATTTGCCGTTACGGGTGCGTAGAAAAAACCACTGCAGATCGTGGAGAATTAAATGCACAAGAAGCTCATAAGTTCTTTGAAAAATGTGGAGTTAAACTATCACTTACTACTGCTTATAATCCGGAAGGGAATGCAAAAAGCGAACGCGGTCACCCGCCGATTGTGAAAGCATTAGTTAAAGCTTGTAATGGGAAGGTTAAAGAGTGGCCACGGCTTTTGTCATTTGCATTATGGGCTGATCGAACAACACATAGTTCGGTGACAGGATATATGCCAGTAGAACTTATGACAGGTCAAAAACCAATTATGCCGATTGAAGAAAAGGTACTTACTTGGAGTATGCTACCATGGGAAGACGGATTGACAAGAGAAGAACTTCTGACTATTAGGATTCGACAATTGGAGCAAAGAACGGAAGATGTCCAGATAGCATTGGAAAGGTTAAAAAGAGCAAGGTTACAAAACAAGGCGCGATTCGATAAGCAACATCGATTGAGACCAAAAGCAATCGAGGAAGGTGACTGGGTACTTGTTTATGATAATAGTCTGGATAATCAACATAGTACCTTGCGGAAATTTTCAAAACGTTGGTTTGGACCATATGTTGTAACAACTGTTCATGATAATGCGACTTACTCAATACGGGAGTTAGATGGTACAAAATTGAAAATACCAATTGCAAGGAAGCGAGTAAAAATATTTAAACGAAGACACACAGAGATGAATATGGAAGACCTTAATGAAGGTACAGAGATTCCGCAGCAAGAAGATGAAAGTGATATGGATAATGAAGGTGACGAAGACGAACTGGACAAAGACGTAGGGGATATATTCTGAATCAAACAGCAATTGGATAAATTATTGCATACCGGAGGATGCATAGGTTTAGAGGGGGTGGATGTCGTGTTGTAACACGAGTATACAGTGAAAATAAAAAGAAAGGGGAATTTTATTAATATTCAGTTACCTCGAATATTGGGAGCATCAACCAACTCCAGTACAAATACTGAGTGGTCAGGTTCAGTCACTCCGTTACAGTCAGCCGGGGCATACTGAAATGCTCCGTTCGATTCCAATAACGGGAGTCAGTAGGAAGAGAAGGACCAATTCACATGACGGGTTTGAGGAGCCAATTGGATCCAATTTCGATAATCCAATCCGGATCCTCTTATCCAATATGAGACCTGAATTGGCCGGTCAACCCAATGCAGTCTAATTACGGGAAATCCAGGTCTTACTACGGGTCTTAGCCAATCTGACGCGAGGACCAATTTGATCCAATTACGGGAACATGCAGGTTACTACGGGCATCTTTCCCAATATAGGACCTGAATTGGTCGGGCGACTCAATGTGGTCCCGATTACGGGGTTCGATTCTGTTTCAGGCTGTCCTGTTCTCTGTGCCGTTTCAGGGAACGTTGTTTTCGGTAAATGGATTTCTTAAAGGTAAAAATGGAGGAGAAAGCTTGACGTCGAGAGCCAATTTCGGATCCAAGCTTGAGGTGGGAGCCAATTCCGGATCTAAGACGGAAGATTGAAGAAATTCAGAGGATAAGGTTAGGGGGGGATATAGTTTTGAGGGGGGGAGGTTTTTTTTTGAGGGAAATCGAGGGGGGGGGGGAAGGATTTTTTAAGCTTTTGCAAGGTTACTAGTTCGGTTTTCATTGGAGGTTTTTTGAAGATTAAGGGAATTAGAGAGAGGAGCTTCATGCTTCGGGTTGGGGAAGGAAAGACATAGAATTTGGATTTTTCTTCTTCGTAGAGTTTTGGGGAAGACTGAGGCAATCGCTGCTAAAGTCAGTGTTGTAATGGTGAATCGAGATTTTTAAATGAAGTGGGTTTGAATACTCTTGACTGTTTTATGAAATCGAGTTACGTCTGTGATTGAAGGATTAAAAGGGTGTCTATAGGATTGAGTATGCGAAGTGAATGAAATTTATTGGGTTAATCTAATAAGACAATCAGTGGATACAAGATCGTAAGTACAAAGGGGTATTGAAGATTAATAGTTTGGGTTGTTCGGAGTTCTCTGTAACGTCTAGAGACCTATCGGTTGGGAAAAAAAAAAAAAAAAAAAGACTTCGACAAGCAGTCGAAGAGCATCCATATCGATTTTCGGTACATTGTTGCAGTCGTTTATATTCCAGCAGTCAAAAACTGATAGACTGCTTGACTATTGGCGAATCTCCATACTACCTTCTACAGCCAGACGCCTAGCGCGTTCTCGAGCAGGAAAGCACGTAATACGACAAAAGTGGTGAACCCGACGTGAAAGCTTGAGGTAGAAGGTATTGGATTTCGGTTGATTTTATCTTTATTTTTTATGGAAAACGAAAATAAAAATTTTGAAGGATTTTTGGGAGAAATTTCTGGTGAAGAGTCTTCTAAAGGACAAGGTATGCACATGGATCCGTCTATTGCTAGTTTGTTTCAAGCCTTCTCATTGTCAATGCAGCAACAGCAAAGCAATGATCGAAAAGAAGCTTTGGCAACCAAAGCATTGCAAGCAATGGTCAATAAAATTGATCAATTTGATGGGAGGAATATTTCAAGGTATTTAAGATGTTATGTTCGTGAAATGGAATTAAATCGGGTTTCTGAGAAGAAAATGGTTGCACTATTTGGACTTGCCACGATACCGGAGATAAGGGACCACATTACATCGATTACGGATTGTTGTGGGAATTCATGGGAGGATTTTTTACATGCATTGAAAGACGAATATTTCTTGGAAGATGTTGATCGCGTTACTAAGAAGCTGTTTTTGGGATGGATTGAACGGCCCAATAAGAATTTGCAAGCAACAGAGCTACTAAGGGAATTAGAGAGGCAGTACTCTCAATTATCGAAGGTAGAAAAATTGACATTGGAGCCGAACAAAGTTGATCTATTTCTTCAAGCTGCTGATGGAGAATTGCAAGAGAAATTAGAACCCCTTCTTGAAGACAAAGAAGAAGATGAAGGATTGACAACGAAGTGGAAGAACGTTGAAGATGCGGTGGGGTTGCTTACAAAAAAAGAAAGGAGGAAGGATAGGAGTAATATTCCGAAACCAGTACAAGCACCCAAAGCTCCAGTACGTACTACACCACCGACAATGCCTACAGTTCAACCTTCGACATCCTTGTCAAAGAAAGCAGATATGGGTATGGAAGAAATTATACGAGGAATGCGAGATCTTCAAATCAAATTGGCAAGACTTGAAGAGAATACTTCTATAAACAATTCGAAGAATGTTTCAAAACAAGGATATGTACAAAGATGCATTTGGTGTGATGATGCTTCACACACTAGAAAAGATTGCAATAAATTTAATAATATGATACGGCAGGGAATTATTTACTGGAAAGATGGGAAGATAGCATTGAAAGATAGGGAGGATCTTCTTCAAACCAATTTTGGCAAGGGAGGAATGAGAGCATTGGTTCAAGATTAATTAAAAGAGCATGAAACAGTTGTACGAGAAAGTGCAAGTTATGGTGCTAGAGTAGATGATGCAATTGGTGGAAGTACGGAAACTAGTGAGTTTTGGGCTTCTGCCGTTTCTACAATGCAAGAAGGGAAATTACCTCGAGAAGCATTATTGAGAACTGCAGCTACAATACGAGGAAGAACAGGTTGGGAGGATCCTGTTGAGTCTCTTTCAGTTCATGCATATATTGCTAAGAGCCAACATGAAGCTTTGATGGAAGAAAAAAGACGAGGAAATTTTGATGATACTAGAAAAGGAAATTTTTCTAAGAGGCAAACTCGAGGAGACAAGGCTCGGGAGGCAGCTTCACAAGAATTGCCTGTAAAGGATACCTCAGCATCATTGGGAGAAAAAACAAGGGAGACAAAAGATAAGGGCAAATCAATTGCTTATAAGCTACTTTCTGACATTGAAGCGGCAACAAATTTGAAAGGGGTGTTGGAAGAACGTATATTAAACGCTAAGGTGGAATTCACATTGAAAGAAGTCTTGGGAATTGCAAAGAAGGAGTTTCATGATGTTATCATTGACAGCATTAAGCGAAAGAGGCAATTAATGAGCGAAACTGGAATGAGTCATGCTATTGACGCAAGAATATGTAGAGATGAAGAAGAGGTTGATATTGGTTACAAGCAACCAACAAATGAAAAGAATGGGTATAATCAGCGAGTACGTTTCGAAGATTCTAGTGACAAGGAAATGGAAACTTTGAGCCATTATACTCGAAAGCATTGGGCAAGGGCAACTACTGAGGTATTGGTGAAGGTAGGAGATATAGAAGAACCAATAGTTGCTTTGGTGGACCATGGTTCTGAAATAAATCTCATGTCTAAAGATCTTTATAAGAAGCAAAAATGGCCAATTGATATGGAACATGGATGGGCAATACGAGCAGCTAATAACACACGAGGCGAATTATATGGAGCTTGTCCAGATGTCAAAATTCGGATTGGGGATGTTGCGACGGAGCAACATTTCTTCGTTCAAGATACAACGTCTTATCCGTTGATTTTAGGACAACCTTATATCACGGCAATACGGATGGAAACAAAGGTACTTAACGATGGTTCTACTTATGCAAGGGTACGGAGCGAAGATGGGAGGAAAGCTGTACAATTTCTAACAGTACCTCCTAACCATGAACGGAATCGAGATAGGTTGAGGGAGAAACCATTGCCAAAGATTGTTGAAGGATTTAAGGATTTTGGAGAGGTACCACTGTAAAGAGAGATTATGGAGGTACAAAAGAGGAGGTACTCTCGTGAGATGAAGGTGCCTTTGATGCGAGTTTTATTAATATTTTTAAGAATGGAAATATTATATATAAGAAAGTTGATGATTTTAAAAGAAAAGAAAGAAAAAGATTATATGATATTTAAAGACAGTTACGCAAGATAGGTATATTACAAGATGATGAGAGGATTTTGGGTGCATGTGTATTTTATCGAATCTGGATCCCTCATTTTGCTCACATAGCGGATCCATTATATGAACTGTTACGCAAGGGTTACCGATTTGAATGGAAAGAAAGGCATATTCAGGCAATGCAAAGATTGAAGAAATTATTGATGTCACCTCCAATATTGAGGAAGGTTGATTATAAGTGCAATAGACCAGTGATTCTTACTGTAGACGCTAGTCCAATTGCCGTTGGATGGGCTGTGGGTCAAGATGATTCGAATGGGAGTATATTTGGAGTTCGATTTGGGGCTAAAGTTTTAAGTATTCGTCAGCGTGCATATTCGCAAGTCAAAAGAGAACTTTGGGGAGTCGTTTCGGCTATGAAAGCTGAAAAGGACTATTTGATTGGGGCAGTAGTAGTAATTGAAACAAATTGCTTGCCATTGCTTGGAATGATTATTAACTGTTCAACGCCAGATATTGCAATGTTGAGATGGATTGCTTATATTAAGTCACTAAATCCAGAATTTAAGCATATCACTGGAAAGGACAATTTAGTAGCAGACATGCTATCTCGAGCAAGATATGAGAGGGAGGACGAAATGGTTGAAGACATTGATGATGTCGGATTGAAATTCTATTCAATATCAAATCTCAACAGAGAAGACAAGCTATTTCTTGAAGAATCTTATGAAGGAGAATTATTGGATATTGGTCATTATTTGAATACCTTGTCTAAGCAGGGGAATTGGTCTACAGAAAAATTCAAACAAATAAGAAAAAAAGCATATGGATTTTTACTTCGAGATGGATTCTTATGGAAGAGACCGAAGAAAGGAATTGGGATGCCACAACGAGTGATAGGCAAAAGGGAAGAAAAACTAAAATTATTAAAGGAGTTTCATGATAGTTTATGGGCAGGGCATAGAGGAATCTGGGCTACTTTTGCTAAACTCAAGGAACGATATTGGTGGAAAAATATGTATCGAGATGTGCTCTCATTTGTAGAGTCATGTGAAATCTGTCAATCGTATTCTAATATCCGACATCGAGATGGTCTTCATCCTACGTATCCTCTGGCTATTCATTTTAAATGGGTTGTTGATTTGGTTATTATGCCGGTTGGGTTATGGCAGATGAGATATTTGGTTTTAGCTCATGAAGATTTATCAAATCAAGTAGAAGGAAGAGCATTGAGGACAAAATCTACAGAGGGGATTTGTAAGTTTTTGCTTGAAGATGTCATTTGCCGTTACGGGTGCGTAGAAAAAACCACTGCAGATCGTGGAGAATTAAATGCACAAGAAGCTCATAAGTTCTTTGAAAAATGTGGAGTTAAACTATCACTTACTACTGCTTATAATCCGGAAGGGAATGCAAAAAGCGAACGCGATCACCCGCCGATTGTGAAAGCATTAGTTAAAGCTTGTAATGGGAAGGTTAAAGAGTGGCCACGGCTTTTGTCATTTGCATTATGGGCTGATCGAACAACACATAGTTCGGTGACAGGATATATGCCAGTAGAACTTATGACAGGTCAAAAACCAATTATGCCGATTGAAGAAAAGGTACTTACTTGGAGTATGCTACCATGGGAAGACGGATTGACAAGAGAAGAACTTCTGACTATTAGGATTCGACAATTGGAGCAAAGAACGGAAGATGTCCAGATAGCATTGGAAAGGTTAAAAAGAGCAAGGTTACAAAACAAGGCGCGATTCGATAAGCAACATCGATTGAGACCAAAAGCAATCGAGGAAGGTGACTGGGTACTTGTTTATGATAATAGTCTGGATAATCAACATAGTACCTTGCGGAAATTTTCAAAACGTTGGTTTGGACCATATGTTGTAACAACTGTTCATGATAATGCGACTTACTCAATACGGGAGTTAGATGGTACAAAATTGAAAATACCAATTGCAGGGAAGCGAGTAAAAATATTTAAACGAAGACACACAGAGATGAATATGGAAGACCTTAATGAAGGTACAGAGATTCCGCAGCAAGAAGATGAAAGTGATATGGATAATGAAGGTGACGAAGACGAACTGGACAAAGACGTAGGGGATATATTCTGAATCAAACAGCAATTGGATAAATTATTGCATACCGGAGGATGCATAGGTTTAGAGGGGGTGGATGTCGTGTTGTAACACGAGTATACAGTGAAAATAAAAAGAAAGGGGAATTTTATAAATATTCAGTTACCTCGAATATTGGGAGCATCAACCAACTCCAGTACAAATACTGAGTGGTCAGGTTCAGTCACTCCGTTACAGTCAGCCAGGGCATACTGAAATGCTCCGTTCGATTCCAATAACGGGAGTCAGTAGGAAGAGAAGGACCAATTCACATGACGGGTTTGAGGAGCCAATTGGATCCAATTTCGATAATCCAATCCGGATCCTCTTATCCAATATGAGACCTAAATTGGCCGGTCAACCCAATGCAGTCTAATTACGGGAAATCCAGGTCTTACTACGGGTCTTAGCCAATCTGACGCGAGGACCAATTTGATCCAATTACGGGAACATGCAGGTTACTACGGGCATCTTTCCCAATATAGGACCTGAATTGGTCGGGCGACTCAATGTGGTCCCGATTACGGGGTTCGATTCTGTTTCAGGCTGTCCTGTTCTCTGTGCCGTTTCAGGGAACGTTGTTTTCGGTAAATGGATTTTTTAAAGGTAAAAATGGAGGAGAAAGCTTGACGTCGAGAGCCAATTTCGGATCCAAGCTTGAGGTGGGAGCCAATTCCGGATCTAAGACGGAAGATTGAAGAAATTCAGAGGATAAGGTTAGGGGGGGATATAGTTTTGAGGGGGGGAGGTTTTTTTTTGAGGGAAATTGGGGGGAGAAGGATTTTTCAAGCTTTTGCAAGGTTACTAGTTCGGTTTTCATTGGAGGTTTTTTGAAGATTAAGGGAATTAGAGAGAGGAGCTTCATGCTTCGGGTTGGGGAAGGAAAGACATAGAATTTGGATTTTTCTTCTTCGTAGAGTTTTGGGGAAGACTGAGGCAATCGCTGCTAAAGTCAGTGTTGTAATGGTGAATCGAGATTTTTAAATGAAGTGGGTTTGAATACTCTTGACTGTTTTGTGAAATCGAGTTACGTCTGTGATTGAAGGATTAAAAGGGTGTCTATAGGATTGAGTATGCAGAGTGAATGAAATTTATTAGGTTTATCTAATAAGACAGTCAGTGGATACAAGATCGTAAGTACAAAGCAGTATTGAAGGTTAATAGTTTGGGTTGTGCGGGGTTCTCTGTAACGTCTAGAGACCTACCGGTTGGGGCAAAAAGGACTTCGACAAGCAGTCGAAGAGCACCCGTATAGATTTACGGTACATTGTTGCAGTCGTTTATATTCTAGCAGTCAAAAACGAAATAGACTGCTTGACTATCGGTGAATCTCTATACTACCTTCTACAGCCAGACGCCCGGCGCATTCTCGAGCAGGAAAGCACGTAATACGAAAACGTACCCTTGTATAAGCAGAATCATCATCAAGTACTTTTGTTTCCATTCGTGTTGCCGTAATATAAGGTTGTCCTAAAATCAATAGATAAGACATATCTTGAATAAAAAAATATTATTCTGTCGCAACATCTCCAATCCAAATTTTGACATCTGAACAAGCTTCATATAATTTGCCTTGTGTGTTATTAGCTGCTCCTATTGCCCATCCATATTCCATATCAATTGGCCATTTTTTCTTCTTATAAAGATCCTTAGACATGAGATTTATTTCAAAACCATGGTCAATTAAAGCAACAATTCGTTCTTCTATATCTTCTACTTTCACCAATACCTCAGTAGTTGCCCTTGTCCAATGCTTTCGAGTATAATGGCTCAAAGTTTCCATTTCCTTATCACTATAATCTTCGAAACATACTCGTTGATTATACCCATTCTTTTCATTTGTTGGTTGCTTGTAACCAATATCAACCTCTTCTTCATCTTTATATATTCTTGCATCAATAGCATGATTCATTCTAGTTTCGTCCATTAATTGCCTCTTTCACTTAATGCTGTCAATGATAACATCATGAAACTCCTTCTTTACAATTCCCAAGACTGCTTTCAATGTGAATTCCACCTTAGCGTTTAATATACGTTCTTCCAACACCCCTTTCAAATTTGTTGCCGCTTCAATGTCAGAAAGTAGCTTATAAGCAATTGATTTGCCCTTATCTTTTGTCTCCCTTGTTTTTTCTTCCAATGATGCTGAGGTATCCTTTATATGCAATTCTTGTGTAGCTGCCTCCCGAGCCTTGTCTCCTCGAGTTTGCCTGTTAGAAGAATTCCCTTCTCTTGTATCATCAAAATTTCCTCGTCTCTTTCCTTCCATCAAAGCTTTATGTTGGCTCTTAGCAATATATGCATGAACTGAAAGAGACTCAATAGGATCCTCCCAACCTGTTGCACCTCGTATTATAGCTGTAGTCCTCAATAACGCTTCTCGAGGTAATTTCCCTTCTTGTATTGTGGAAACGGTAGAAGCTCAAAACTCACTAGTTTCCATACTTCCACCAAGGTTATCATCTACTCTAGCACCATAACTTGCACTTTTTTGTGCTGCTATTTCATGCTCTTTTAAGTAATCTTGAACCAATGCTCTCATTCCTGCCTTGCCAAAATTGGTTTGAAGAAGATCCTTCCTAACTTATAATGCTATCTTCTCATCTTTCTAGCAAATAATCTCTTGCCGTATCATATTATTAAATTCATTGCAATCTTTCCTAGTGTGTGAAGCATCATCACACCAAATGCATCTTTGTACATATCCTTGTTTTGAAACATTCTTCAAATTATTTGTAGAAGTATTCTCTTCAAGTCTTGCCAATTTGATTTGAAGATCTCGCATTCCTCATATAATTTCTTCCATACCCATATCTGTTTTCTTTAATAAAGATGTCGAAGGTTGAACTGTAGGCATTGTTGGTGGTGTTGTACGTACTGGAGCTTTGGGTGCTTGTACTGTTTTTGGAATATTGCTTCTATCCTTCCTCCTTTCTTTTTTTGTAAGCAACCCCACCGCATCTTCAATATTCTTGTACTTCGTTGTCAATCCTTCATCTTCTTCTTTGTCTTCAAGAAGGAGTTCTAATTTTCCTTGCAAATCTCCATTAGCAGCTTGAAGAAATAGATCAACTTTGTTCGGCTCCAATGTCAATTTTTCTACCTTCAATAATTGAGAGTACTGCCTCTCAAATTCCCTTAGTAGCTTTGTTGCTTGGAAATTCTTATTAGGCCGTTCAATCCATTCCAGAAACAGCGTTTTAGTAACGCAATCAACATCTTCCAAGAAATATGCGTCTTTCAATGCATGTGAAAAAACCTCCCATGAATTCCCATAACAATCCGTAATCAATGTAATATGGTCTCTTATCTCCGGTATCATGGCAAGTCCAAATAATTCAACCATTTTCTTCTCAGAAACCTGATTTAATTCCATTTCACAAACATAACATCTTAAATACCTTGAAATATTCCTTCCATCAAATTGATCAATTTTATTGACCACTGCTTGCAATGCTTTGGTTGCCAAAGCTTCTTTTTGATCATTACTTTGCTGTTGCTGCATTGATAATGAAAAGGCTTGAAACATACTAGCAATAGACGGATCCATGTGCATACCTTGTCCTTTAGAAGAACCTCCACTAGAAACTCCTCCCAAAGATCCTTCAAAATTTTTATTTTCGTTTAGAAGAACCCCCACCAGAAACTCCTTCCAAAGATCCTTCAAAATTTTTATTTTCATTTTCCATAAAAATAAAAATAAAATCAAATGAAATCCAATACCTTCTATTTCAAGCTTTCATGTTGGGTTCACCACTTATGTTGTATCACGTGCTTTCCTACTCGAGAACGCACCGGGCGTCTAGCTGTAGAAGGTAGTATAGAGATTCGCTAATATTCAAGCAGTCTATTGATTTTTGAGTGTTGGAATATAAACAATTGCAAGAATATACCATAAATCTATACGAATGTCCTTCGACTGCTCGTCGAAATCCTTTTTGCCCTAGCCGGTAGGTCTCTAGATGTTACAGAGAACCCCGAACAACCCAATCTGCTAATCTCCGATATCGCTTCATACTCACGACCTTGTATCAACTGACTGTCTTGTTAGATTCACCCAAAAATTTTCATTCACTCTGCATACTCAATCCTATAGACACCCTTTTAATTCTTCAATCACAGACGTAACTTTGATTTCACAAAACAATCAAGAGTAATCACACCCACTTCATTAAAACCCCGATTCACCAATACAACACATCGACCTTTCAGCATTGATCGCCAAAAGTCTTCCCAAAATCCTATGAAGAAAAAAAAATCCTAATTCTCTGCCTTTTCCCCCTCCCCCCTTTGAAGCATGAAGCTAGCTCTCCGACCCTTAAAACCCTAATTCTTCCCTCCTTCATTTCTTAACCTATCCTCTCCTTTAACCCTAAAAAGATCCTATTCTCCCGCCTTGGACTCCCTGAATTGAAACAGCCGACGGAGCTTTCTCCTCCATTTTTATCTTTAAGAGATTCTTTTACCGAAAGGACGTTCCCGGAACGGCACAAAGGACGAAACAGCCTGAAACGGAATCGGAGCCCCATAATTGGACCGCATTGGGTTGCCCGACCAAGTCAGGTCTCATATTGGGTAAGAAGCCCGTAATAGGACCTAGATTAGAGATCTTCTGAAATTGGATCCAATTGGCTCTTCGAACCAAGCTCACCCGTCGTCGACTGACTGTAACGGGGTGATTGAACTTGGCCTCTCAGTATTTGTACTAAAATTGGTCGTTGCTCCCAATATTCGAGGTAACTGAACATTAATAAAAGTCCTCTTTCTTTATATTTTCACGGTATACTCGTGTTACAACACGACACCGTGATGGATTTTGTACATGGCACTAAATGTGCCATCTTGGTGAAGCGATCTACTATCACAAATATAGAGTCATAAGAACCTGAGCTTGGAAGATCTGAGATGAAGTCCATAGAAACAGAACACCATGGTTGTTCTGGAATGGATAATGGCTGAAGAAGTCCAAAAGATCAATGACGAGGAGTTTTTGATCTTAAGCAAACATCACATGATTGTACAAAATCTTTGACTACCTTCCACATTTGAAGCCACCAAAAATCTCTAGATATCAGCTCCAAAATCTTAATGTATCCAAAATATCCTACTGCTAGAAAGTCGTGATGAGCTTGAAGAACACGTAAATGTGTTTCTTCTTTCGGAACATATAGGCATCCTTCGAAATAGAGTAGGTTGTTTTTGAACTCGAATTTAGAGGGATCATAAGATTTAGAAGAATTATTCTTGATATCGTGAAGAAGAGGGTCTGAAGACATACTTAACTGGACTTGCTTGAAAAAAGTTAAATCAACAGTCAATGTTGATTTTATTACTCAAAGATGAAATTACTCGAGCTTCAAGAGAACCGTTCTTTGTTGCTCAAAAGCTGCATCTCTTTCTTTTGGTGTAAGATAAGAACGTCTAGACAAGGCATCAGACAAACCTTGTTGTTTTTCTGGTCGATAAGTGATGATGAATTCGAATCTTAATAAAAACATGCTCTAATGAGCTTGATGATAATTTAATATGCGTACTGACATATAATACTCGAGGTTCTTATGATCTATGTATACGGTGATTAGACTTGAGGTGCTTTCTAGATAATGATGCCATTCTTGAAATGAATCTACAATTGCAAGAAGCTCTTTATCATGGATTTCATAGTTAATCTTGGTTGTTGAAAATTTCTTGGAATGGAAAGCTACTGGATGGAGCTTGTCATCTGCTGCCATTTGTGACAAAACGGTACTCAAGGCAAAGTCTGATGCATCTATTTTTATAAAAATGCCTTTCGAAAGTCGACGCAATACAAGATTGGTGCAGAAATAAATTCCTTTTTTAAAGCATCAAATGCTACTTCAGCTTCTTTATTCTACTCAAATTTGTTTTTAAAAGTCAAATGCATAAGTGGAGCTACAACTTGAGAAAAGTTCTTGATGAAGATTCGATAGTAATTTAGAAAGCCCAAAAAGCATTGCACATCTCATACTATTCTTAGAATCTTCCAATCTATGATAGTCTCGACTTTCTTGGGATCTATCATCAGGCCTTTGTTGGAAATGATGTATCCTAAAAAGTCAACTTGAGTAGTATAAAATACACACTTTTTTAACTTGACATATAATCCTACATCTCTTAGTTTTTGTAACACATGACAAATATGGAGTTCATGTTATTCTGTGTTTTTAGAGTACATTAGAATGTCATCTAAGTAACAAATGATAAAATCATCTAAAAACTCACAAAAAATACCATTCATAAGATGTTGAAAAGCAACTGGTGTGTTTGTGAGTCCAAAAAGCATGATATTATATTCAAAATGTCCATACCTAGTTCAAAAAGTAGTCTTCTATTTATCTCCTTCTTTGATACGGACCAAGTTGTATGCTCCTCGTAGATCTATTTTTGTCTAGATCTTTGCTTGATTGAGTTGATCAGAAAGTCCTGAAATCAAAAGTAAAGGATACCTATTTTTGATGGTGATCTTGTTAATGCCCCGATACTCTACGCACATTCGTAGAGATTCATCTTTTTTCTTCACAAATAAGATCGACGCTCTAAGTGGAGATTTTGAATGGTGTATGAAGTTTTTAGCCAAGTTTTCATCAATACATTCTTTTAGTATAGCCAATTTGTTTAGTGATAAGCTATAGATTGGTCCAAATGGCAGTTGAGCTCCTTCTTGAAGATCAATTGAAAAATCATAAGGTCGATGTTCTGAAAGAATATTTGCATTCTTCTTCTCAAAAACATCTTAGAATTCTTGATATTGACTAAGAAAACCACTTGACATCTTTTCACTATCTAAAATGGGCATGGCATATAAAGCAAAAGATGACCCCTCTTTGGCTGCATGCATAAAAGCTCTTGCTTCTACTAGTAAGAGCTTAGATGCATTAGACTTATGTATTTTTTCTTGATTAATAGAATTTTGAAATAAACTACTAGAAAAATTAAGGTTACGGGAAATCCAATCTATTTGAGGGTTGTACTTTTCTAACCAAGATAGTCCTAAAATGATTGGATTCAAAGGAGATCGTATCACATTAAATATTATTACACTATTATGATCTTTAATTATTACATCTAAAAGAACAATCTCATAGATAACATCACCAGAAGACAATGAATGACCATCTATGACTTCCACATGTATGGGTTTGATTATCTTTACTAACGATATTTCCTATTTTTTGACAAAGTCTTTGTCTATGAAATAAGCTAAGGCTCCTGAATCTAATAATGCAAAGACTTTATGATTTTCGGGTCCTAAACACATATCTATTATAAAACAAGGTGAGGAATCTAAGGAGAGAATATGACCTTAACTAGGTATTGCACATGGTTCCAACCGCACGATCCCTATTGTAGTTGGAGGAACTCATTTTTTGATGCATTGTCTTTTTTTGCAATCGTACTCATCATTTTGTGATTGCGTTGCTTCTTTGGATAATACTGAGCAGTGCGTTTAGCTTCTCTATAATATAGACATAAGCCTTCTTGATGTCGTCGAGTCTTTTTCTGCTTCATTAGGGGTTTAAAATGTACCGTATCAATTTGTATTAGCTCAAGCTTTGATGGAAAGGTTTCCAAAAACTTAGAAGGTGTTGACATGACTTGACTTGTTCTTCTCTAGCCATATCTTTGTTCTTGATGTCTTTCAAATAAACGATTATCACATGCAATAGCTTGAGCAATGAATTATTTTAAAGAATCTATTTTTGGTATTATTAATAACAAATCTTTGACATTATCCTTTAATCCATAGCAAAATTGATTGATAAGGGCTTTATTATTCTAGTCTACATGACAAGCAAGACTTAAGAATTCAGCGGCATACATGGTGGCTGAATGTGATCCTCGTTATAGTGATACAAGCTTAGTCTCTGCTATCCTTTTTCAATCACTTTCTCCAAATATAGTCATAAATACTTCCAAGAATGAGTTCAAATCATAGAATAGTCATGAATCTTTTTCCATCAAAGGTGCAAACCAAGAGAGAGCACTTCCAGATAGAAGTGTACCTAAGAATCCAACTTGAGTAAATCCATAAGGGTATTGGAAAAGATGCAACCTTAAGTAGAATTTAACTTGTTACAAAAACCCTCGAAATCTTTATCTTGTTCCGTCAAACTTTTCAGGCATATTAATCCTTGCCTCTTTTGAGCTTGTAGAACCAAAACTCTTGGAATTTGGTTGCAAGGCTAATTGACTTATTTCCTTCAACTGCACAACTTTTTGGCGTAGACTCTAAACTTCTTCCATAGTAGTAGGAATAGTACTTCCATGGTTGGTGTTCGGGATGCATGAAATTTCAATCCTAAGAGTATTGACAAGCTCATGAAGATCTGCAATAGTTGCAAATCTATTTTCACTTCCACCAAGTGTAGCATCTATAATTTTTCCTTCCATAGACAATTCAAACGAAGTCAAAAGTTAAATAAAAAGAAGGTAATCTACAACTTCTAAAAATAAATTTCTTAAAGAGAGGTAATCCACACTTTTTAAGGAAAAGATCAATATTAGAAAATAAAAAATTTTGTTTAAAGGTGGGTAGTCCGCAACTTTCAAAATACAATAATAGAAGTGGGATAATCCACTCACTTCTAGAATAAGACAGAAACAATATGTTAGCATTTTTGTCAAACTATCAAGGATATGAACTCCAAAGAAAGATAATCTCAATACACTCTTGTGTCACTCGAAAATACTTAGAAATCACTCAAAAGTAATAATATATTGAACTAGAATGGCTATTGCCAAAGACTAGAAAACATGACAACTCTTGAAACTAGACTGAAAATAAGAAAGGAGTTGACAAGAGTGAAGAAGGCTTCACTCTTGGCTCTATATATACTATGTAACTAGGGGCTATGTTGTGACGTTCTATAGGACCTCCAATATGTGTTGACTTTGTAGGATACTTGCCTTGACTTACAAGGCAAGTTTTTCTATATGTGGGCCACATAGTTAGCTTGATCTTCAAGCTAACAACATGTGTGGCACAAGGCCAACTTGTTGACCACGTTTCTAATCCAAAAAGTCAATTAAAGATACCTATGGAGTCAAAGTAGCATCTATAAAGCTTCTAAAAAGCTTCCATATCAAATACTATAGAATTAACTTACTTTTATTTACTTTTACTTATTTCTACTTATTTATATATGTAATTACTAGCTTACATGAGTATGTCCATGACAAGTTGCAAATCCATTTTCACTTTTGCTAAGTATAGCATCCATGATTTTTTCTTCCAGTTCAAAAAACTTAATAAATTGACAAGTAAAATTAGAAGAGGATAATCTATAACTTTTAATATCAAATAAAAATATCTATATATCTATATATATATATATATATTAAAAAAAAATCAATCTTAAAAAATTAAACAATTTGTTTAAAGGTAGATAATCTGCAACCTTCAAAATATATTAATATAAATAGTATAATCCACTCACTTCTAAAATAAGATAAAAATAATGAATTAGAATTCTTATTAAATTATCAAAGACATGAATGTTAAAGGAAAAAAATCACAATATACTCTTGTGTCACTCAAAAGATTTGAAAATTTTTCTAAGATGATAATATAGTGACTCAAAAAATTATTTTAATGTTGACATATTTTAGAAAGAATGGTGTATTATAAATAAAATGTAGTGAATAATAGCATGTAGTTTATATAGCAAATAAAGTACTTCTTTAGAGCTATCAAATGGACTTAGATTGAAAAGAATCCATTAAATAATTACAGAGCTATGACCAATCTAATTTGAAGTAGTATTGAAACAATTTGTTGAATGTGGTGTCTAATTTTTGAATTCTATCAATTACTCAATATTTCAACATCTATCATCATAAAATTTATTATGATAATATTATTACTAATCTAATTATATTATTAATGCTTATTAGTAGCTATAAAAGCACCATTCTTATCACAATTCTTGAAATGGATATATTCCAAATTATCACATTTTAGGATCTATTAGAATCATTTGTAATTTTTAGAATATTCTATGTACTTATAGAATCTCTTATAATCTTTTAGAAAGTTCCATAGGCTTTTAGAAGCCTGTTTAGACTTCTAAAAACTTCCATAGAAAGTACCACAGACTTCTATAACCTTTATTATAGTATAAATAGGAATCTTTGGAACCACTTTTACTATCAATTTCATTCTTTGTCTTTAATCTTGATATTTTTCTTTATCAGATTCTTTTGTCTTTGATAATTCCTTAAACAACTATTAGATCTATTTTCTGTTCTTTCTAAGATAGCATTACCTTTATTCTTCTTTATTCTCAAAAATCTTATGGCCAAATTACTTTTGAACTTGGTTGCAGTAAAGCTATCATCTCTATACTAACAAAAAAACCACTTTTAATAAGAAGAACATTAAATTAGGCAAACCAAAGAAACTCTTTGTAATAGATGAAAGGACAATTATTTACCAAATCAACATTGAGAAGGCTAAAAATGTTGTTGAGGTTGCTAAAAATCTAAACAACATTATTAATAATCATGTGTCAATTCAAACCATTTAAAATGTTTTTAAAAAATAAATTATACAAGCTGTAGTAAAGAACAAAAAGCCACTACTATCTACTCACTATTGGAAATAGCACTTAGTTTTTGCTCTAACAATAGAAGAAATGAATTATAGAAGATTGGAAGAAGGTTATTTAATCAAATAAGATAAAAATCAAGATATTTAAATCAAATGGTAGAAAGTGGGTATGGAAATAAAAAAAATTGTTTCTACTTGATAAGAAGATTAAAAAAAAAGTTAAACATGAGAGTAGAAATATAATGGTATGGAATTTTATGGGATGGAATAGGGTTGAGAGGATGGCAGAGGTTGAAGAGAAGATGGATGCTAAGCAATTCATGAAAATTCTTGAAGAAAACTTACATTCTAGCATTGAAGAATCTGAAATTTGCAAGGAAGAGGTGATTTTTCAGGAAAATAACAATCCCAAGTATAATTCAAAACTAGCATGAAAGTGATTTAATCATCATGGAATTAAAGTAATCAATTTTTCTACTCAATCTCCTGATCTTAATTGTATTAAACATCTTTGGAAGCACCTCAAATATCAATTCAACACTTGAAAGATAAAATCAAATGGAGTTTGGAAATTATGGAAAAAAATAGCTACGGAATGGAATAATATTAAAGCAATTTTATATCAAAAGTTAATAGAAAGTATGCTTAGGAGGTTGGAAGCAATTATGAAGGCCAAAAGAGGTCTTACAAAGTATTCATATGTAATTGGATTCCCTTACTCAAAAAAATGTTCAAATGCTATTTCAAATTAGATTGGTCATAGCTCTACAATTATTTAATGGATTCTTTTCAATCTAGCTTCATTTGATAGCTGTAAAAGAATACTTTATTTTCTATACAAACCACATGTCATTATTTATTATAATTTAGCTAAAATATATCATTCTTTCTAAAAATATGCGAAGATTGAAATAATTTTTTAAGTTTATTATATATTAAATTAAAATGGCTATTCCAAAAAATAAGAAGAATAAATTTTTTTGAAATAAGACTAAAGACTAGAATGGCTATTGCCAAAAATAAGAAGAGTAAAATATTTTGAAATAAGAATAAAGACTAGAAAGGCATTGACTAGAGTAAAGAAGGCTTCACTCTTGCTTTTATATATATTCTCTAATTAAGAGATATGTGGCAATATTCTATAGGACCTCTAATATGTATTGACTTTGTTAAATATAATTCTTAATTTGCAAGGCAAGTTATTTATATATATACCACATAATTAACTTATTCCTCAATCTATTAATACATTTGTTATATGACTAACTTGTTGACCAAGTTTCTAATCTAAAAATTAACTACAAATATATGTAAAGTCAAAACAATGTTTATAAAGATTGTCAAAATATAAATTTTAAATTTCTAAGACTTATACAAGTTTGACTAGAGCTTTAAAAGTCTTAAACTTGTATAAATCTTCCTGCTTTTGTTTTATGAAATACATAATAGTTTTTTTAAAAAAAAATAATTAATAAAAGTAACAAAATATTTTGTCCTTCCATAAGATATAGTCTGTATTTGGTTGTTTATATTAAAATATATTAATTCTAAGAATTTATTTATATAGATATCATCTATGATTAAAAAAATTATTATAATTTTATTTATCATAAACACATCTTTTGTAAAATTCTAAATCTATAAACTTGTCTAAATTTAGATGAGTGATTGTATCATTTGTTTGTAATTTTTTCAAGCCTATAATTTCCAGTTGATTAAATTATTAATGCTATAGATTTGCCTTATTCATGGCTAGTTTCATCTCAAAAAAAAAAAAAAAAAAAAAAAAAACTTCTTTATATTTATAAATCTTAATATCTTATATAAGCTTTTACATCTAATACCTTTCATGATAATATTGTTGTGTTTCATAAAATAAGTATTTTCTTTGAAACTGACTTCATAATCTTGCTTTATTATTTTATTAATTGTAAAAAAATTATTAGGAATGCAAGATATTATGTACATATTTTTATAATCTTATTTGGATGTTAAAGAAAAATCTTATTTTTTCTATTAATAATAAGTTTAATATCATTTTTGAGATAAATCTTAAGGCCAACTAATAAGTTGTCATAGCTTAAAAACTAATTTTAAGTTTTTAACATGCATTGAGAAGCACCTAAATAACTCATAGTAATAAATAATTTTGCTACAAATATAGATTTATTCTATTGATCTTTTTTGATTGCAATATTTTTTTATTATAATTAAAAAATATTTTTTAATTTTTAATTTTTTTATCATATGTATATATATATATATATTCTAATATTTTCTTATATGATTAAGTAAAATTAGATAAGAATATATTTATTTTATAATATTTTCTAAATTATAAACGCTTTATAGATGTTATTTTGACTTTATATGTGTTTATAATTGATTAGTAGATTAGAAACTCGGTCAAAAAAGTAATCACATATTAATAGCTTGTAGAATAAGCTAATTATGTGGCGTACATATAAAAAACTTGCCTTGCAAGTTAAGATGCATGTCTTGCAAAATCAACATGTTTTGGAGGTCTCATAAAACATTGATACATAGCTTCTAATTAAGAGTATATATAGAGGCAAGAGTGAAGCCTACTTTATTTTTGTTGATGCCTTTTTAGTCTTTAGTCTTGTTTTAAGACTTTCTAGTCTTATCTTTGGAAATAGCCATTCTAGTTTAATACTATGTCATCTTTGAGTGATTTTTAAGTCTTTTTGAGTGATATAAGAATGTTTTAATATTTTAGTTCTTTGAGGTTCATATCTTTAAAAATTTAATAAAAATGCTAACTTATTATTATTGTCATATTTTAAAAGTGAGTAAATTATCCTACTTTTATTATTGTATTTAAAAGGTTGTAGGTTGTCTATTTTTAAGTAAATTATTTATTTTTCTAATACTACTATTTTTTTTAAAAAAGAGCAGATTTGACAAATAGAAGGAAAAATTATAGATGTTTTATTTGACAAAAGTGGGAATAGACTTGTAACTATTGCAAATCTTCATAAATTTGTTAACACTCATAAGATAGAAATTTCATGCATTACTAGTATCAACTATAGAAACAATAATCCTATGCCTATAGAAGAAGTTTAAAGTTTGCATCAAGAAGTTGTGCAGTTGAAGAAAGTAAGTAGATCAACCTTATAACTAAATCCAAAAAATTTTGGTTTTACAAATACAATAGAAACAATGATTAGTATGCCTAAGAAGTTTGATGGAACAAGATAAAAAATTTTAGGATTTTTACAAAAAAACAAGTTCTATCTAAGTTTGCATTCCTTCTAATATCCTGATGAATTTAGTCAATTTGGATTCATAGAAGTACTTCTGTTTGGAAGTGCACTCTCTTGGTTTGCACCTTTAATAGAAAAAGATTGATAACTCCTTTAAAATTTGAATTCATTCTTAGAAATATTTATAGTCACATATAAAGAAAGTGATTGAGAAAGAATAGTATAGACTAAGCTCTTATCTTTACAACAAGAATAATGATCAACCACCATATATGTTGCTAAATTCCAAAACTTTACTTGTGATATGGACTAGAATGAAAAAGTCTTTATTAAACAATTTTGATATGGATTAAAGAATAATGTCAAAGATTTATTATTGAAAATATCAAAAATAGAATCTTTGAAATAATTTATTATTTAAATCATTACATATAACAATTGATTATTTAAAAGGTGTCAAGAACAAAGATTTGACTTGAAAGGAACAAGTCAATTATAACGGTAGCTCCTAAGTTTTAAAAAACTAATTTATCAAGATTAAAACCAATACAAATTAATATGATATGCTTTAAACTTATTTCTAAGCAAGAAAAGATTCATTGTTGTTAAAAAGGTTTATACCTATATTATGGAGAATCCAAGCATATTAGTAAATATTTTTTAAAAAATAAAATAAAATGAAATCACAAAATGATGAGCATAGTTGCCAAAGAAGACAATGTGTTGAAAAATAAGTAACTTCAGGTACAATAGAGACTATGCTGTTGGAATATTAAACAAATCTTAGTAAAGGTCCTATTTTTTTTTCATATTTTTTATCTTATTTTATAATAGAAGTTTATTTAAGACCAAAAAATCACAAAGTCTTAGCCTTGTTGGATTCATGAGCCTCACCTTGTTTTATAAATCAAGACTTTGTCAAAAAATATGATATATCTTTACTTAAGAAAATCAATCATGTACATGTAGAAACATCAAAATTATCTTTTATTTTCTCTTCAAAATATTACATATAAAACTATTCCTATAGAAATAACAACTAGTAGTCATAATAATTTAATAATATTTAATATGATTAGATCTCTTTTCAATTCAATTATTTTAGGATTATTATAGTAAAAAAGATATAATTTTTAAGTAAATTGGATTTCTTGAAATTTCAATTATTTCTATAATTTAGCTTAAAATTCTATTAGACAAGTAAAAATCCATAAGATCAATATATCTAAGCCATTGGTAGGTACAAAAACTTTTATGCATATTGCAAAAGCATGATCAACTTTTATTATATATGATATATCTAATATTGATGGAGAAAAGATTTTAAGTGGTATTTCAAGCTAATACCAAGATTATTAAGACTTTTTTGAAAAAAAAAATGAAGATATTTTTTTAAAGCATCATCTTTATGAATGTTTTATTGATCTTCAAGAAGAAGCTCAATGATGATTTGGACCAATCTATAGCCTATCACAAAATGAGTTGGATGCACTCAAGGAATATATTAATGAGAATTTGACTAAGAACTTCATATACCATTTTAAGTCTTTATTTGAAGCTTATATCTTATTTGTGAACAAAAAAGATGGATCTATGTGGATCTATATCGACTATTAAAGACTTAATAAGATCATTGTCAAAAAATAAATATCCTCTATCTTTAATTTTAAGATTTTTTTATCAATTGAATTAAGCAAAGATTTATACAAAAATAGATCTATGAAGAGTATACAATCTAGTATATATTAAAAAAATGAGAGAAATAAAAAACTATTTTTTGAAACATGTATGGACATTTTGAACATGATGTCATGTCTTTTAGATTTACAAATATATTAGCTGCTTTTCAACATCTAATGATATTTTTTGTGATTTTCTTGACAATTTTATTATCTATTATTTAGATAACATCTTGATCTATACTAATAATATAAAAGAGCATAAACATCTTGTTCGTTATATATTACAAAAGTAAAAGGTACACGATTATATGCTAAGATAAAAAAGCGTATATTTCACACTACTCAAGTTGACTTCTTAGGATACATCATTCTAAACAATGGTCTTATAATAGATTCTAAGAAGATCTAAACTATCATAAATAGAAAGATTCTAAAAATAATCAAAGATGTATAATATTTTTATGAATTTACCAATTATTACCAAATCTTCATCAAGAATTTTTTTTTCAAGTAGCATCTCTTCTTACATGCCTCACATTTGAAGATAAACTTAAAAGGAGTAAAGAAACTAAAATATCTTTTGAAGCCTTCAAAATAGCATTTATTTTCACAGTAATTTTATACTACATTAATATTTTGAAGGCATTTTTTTTGAAAAAAATGCATTAGATTTTGCTATAGGTGTTGTTTTATTATAAATAGGAATAGATGAAAAGTTCCACTTAGTAGCTTTTTATTCCAAGAAATTTTTAGTAGTTGAGATTAATTATAAGATCCATAACAAAGAGCTTCTTGTAATCACGGATTCATTTTAAGAATGGCGTCATTGTCTAGAACGCACTTCTAGTCTAGTTACTATATGTAGGGATCACAAGAATCTCAAGTACTCCATGTCAAAATGTAATTTGACTATTGATTCAATCTTTTTTTAAGAAAATTCAATTAAGTATGTCCTCAAATTTTCTTCTTTATGATATTAAGAATAATTCTTTTAAGTCTCATGATACTTCAAAGTTTGAGTTTAATAATAATATATTCTATTTTGATGGAAAATTATATATTTCAAAAGAAAAAATAAGTTTACATGTTCTTTAAGCTTATTAACACTTTTTATCAATTAAATATTTTAGATAAAATAAGACTTTTGAACTGATATCAAGAGATTTTTGGAAGCCTTGAATGTGAAAGGTAGTTAAAGTCTTTGTACAATCATATGATATTTGTTCAAGATTATAAACTTCTCATCATCAATCTTATGGACTTCTCCACCCATTACTTATTCCAAAGCAATCATAGTCTTTTATGTATATGGATTTTATCAAAAATCTTTCAATCTCAAGTTTATAAAATTTTATATTTGTAATAGTAGATTGTTTTATCAAGAAAACATATTTTATTCTATATACAAAATTTAACACAAGTAAAGAAATAGCTAAGCTTTTTCTTGACAACATCTATTGCAATCAAGAATTACTCAAAGATATTATATCAGATAAGAGGATTCAATTTGTATCAAAATTTTAAAAACTCTTTTTAAGATTCTAAAGGTAGATATAAATCTCTCTTTGGATTTTTATTTTTAAATAGATATACAAATGAAACAAGTGAATTAAGTTCTAGAGTAATATTTGAGGTATTATCACAGATATATACATTTATTTTAATAATTACCTATATGGTTAAATAGAAGTAGATAAATGTAGATTAATTTCATAAAGTCTTCTAAAAAAACTACTTAGAAGCTTCATAAATGCGGTTTTGACTTTAGATGTGTTTATAAATTAGAAACTTGGCTAATAACTTAACCATGTGTTGGTAGCTTGTGGAACAAGTTAATTCCATATAATAGCTTATGGAACAAGCTAATTACATGGCGCATACATAGATAACTTGCTTTACAAGTTAAAAAATGTGACTAATAAAGTCAACACATGTTGGAGGTCTTATAGAATATTGTGATATACCTCTTAATTAGAGAGTATATATGGAGGCAAGAGTGAAGCCTTCTTCACTCTTATCAATGTCTTTCTAGTTCTTAATCTTATTCCAAGACTTTCTAATCTTCATATTCTTGGCAATAGCCATTCTAATTCAATATTATATCATCTTTTAGTGACTTTCTAATTCCTTTCAATGACATAAGAGTATATTGAAGATTTTTTTTCTTTGAAATTTATATCCTTGATAATTTGATAAGAGTACTAACATACTATTTTTATCTTATTTTAGAAGTAAGTAAATTATTTCACTTCTATTATTATATTTTAAAGGTTATAAATTATCCACCTTTAAACAAAAAAATCTTATTTTCTAATATATATATCTTTTTCTTAAAGAAAATGGATTACATTTTTTTGTAGAGATTTTTATTAGAGGTTGCAGTTTATCCTCTTCTAATTTAACTTTTTGAATTTGTTTGAATTGTCTATGGAAGGAAAGATTATAGATGCTACTCTTAGTGGAAGTGAGAATAGATTTGCAACTATTACAAATCTTCATGAGCTTGTCAACACTCTAAGAGCAGAAATCTCATATATTTTCAACATGAATCATAGTACTATACCTATGCCTATGGAAGAAATTTAGAATCTAAGGCAAGAAGTTGTGCAATTGAAAGAAACAAGTAGATCGACCTCATAACCAAATTCAAGGAGTTTTGTTTTTATAAGTATGATGGAAATAAGGATTAATATGCTTTAGAAGTTTGATGGAACAAGATCAAAATTTTGAGGGTTTTTACAACAAGTCAAGTTCTATTTAAGATTATATCCTTTCCAATATTTCAATGGATTTATTCTAATCGGATGCATATGTATACATCTATTAGAAAGTGCTCTCTCTTGATTTGCACCTTTAATGGAAAAAAAATTGTGAGTCGTTTATAATTTGAATTTATTTTTAGAAATGTTTATGGCCACATTTGGAAAAAGTGATTGAAAAAGAGTAGTAGAAATCAAGGTCTTATCTTTACGGCAAGAATCACGATTAGCTATCATATATACTACTGAATTCTAATACCTCGCTTACAATGTAGATTGAAATGAAAAAGCCCTTATCAATCAATTTTGATATGAGTTGAAGGATAATATCAAAGACTTGTTATTAACAATGTCAAAGATAGAATCTTTGAAACAACTTATTCCTCAAGTCATTACATGTGGCAATTAATTATTTAAAAGACATCAAGAATAAAAATATGGCTAAAGAAGAAGAAATCAAATAATGATGGTAGTGCCTAAGTTTTTAGAAACTTATTCATGAAGGCCAAAACCAATACAAATTGATATGATAAGTTTTAAACTCCTTACAAAACAAGAAAAGAATCAACAATGTCAAGAAGGTTTATACTTATATTATGGAGAAGCTAAACATATTGCCCAAAATTATCTAAAGAAACAACGCAATTACAAAATGAGAAGCATGATTACCAAAAAAGATAATATATCAAAAAATGAGTTGCTCCAACTACAATAGGGACTGTGCAGCTGGAATCATAAACAACATTTAGTAAAGGTCTTATTTTTTTTTTGATTCCTCATCTTGTTTTACAATAGAAGTTTGTTTAAAACCAAAAAATCACAAAGTCTTAGCCTTGTTGGATTCAAGAGCCTCAACTATTTTTATAGATGAAGACTTTGTCAAAAAACAAGATATATCCTTACTCAAGAAAATCAAACCTATGCATGTAGAAGTAATAGATGGATGTTTATTATCTTTTGGAGATGTTACACATGAAATTACTCCTATAGAAGTAGCAATTAGTGGTCAAAATAGTTCAATAATATTTAATGTGATTAAATCTCCTTCCAATCCAATTATTTTAGGATTATTATGGTTAGAAAGATAAAACCCTCAAATAGACTAGATTTCTTATAAACTTAATTTTTCCTCAGTTTAACTCAAGGTCCATAAGTCTAATATATTCAAATCTTTATTAGTAGATGAAAGAGTTTTTATGCATGCCGCAGATGAAGAGCCATCTTTTGCTATATATGCCATATCTATTATTGATGGTGAGAAGATATCAAGTGGTATTCTTAGCTAGTATCAAGATTTCCAAGACATTTTTTAAAAAAAGAATGCAAATATTTTTTCAAAGCGTCGTCTTTATGATTGTACTATCAATCTTCAAGAATTAACTCAACCACCATTTGGACCAATCTATAGCCTATCACAAAATGAGTTGGCTGTACTCAAAGGGTACATTAATGAAAACTAGGCTAAGAACTTTTTACACTATTCTAAATCTTTAATCGATGCTTCTATCTTATTTGTGAAGAAAAAAGATGAATCTTTGTGGATGTGTGTGGATTATCAAAGACTTAACAATATTACCATTAAAAATAAGTATCCTTTATATTTGATTTTAGGACTTTTTGATCAACTAAATCAAGTAAAGATGTGTACAAAAATAGATCTATAAGGAGCATATAATTTGGTCTACATCAAAAAAAGAGATGAATAGAAGACTGCTTTTTGAACTAGGTATGGACATTTTGAATATAATGTCATACCTTTTGGATATACGAATGCACCAGCTCTTTTTTAACATCTAACAAATGATGTCTTTTGTGAGTTTCTTGATGATTTTATTATCTATTATTTGAACAATATTTTTAACTATTCTAATAATATAAAAAAATATAAAGTTTATGTTTGTCATTTATTATAAAAACTAAGAGATATAGGATTATACGTGAAGATAGAAAAGTGTGTGTTCCACACTACTCAAATTGATTTTTTGGGATATATCATTTCAAATGAAGGCCTTATGATGGATCCAAAGAAAGTCCAAACTATCATAGATTAGAAGATTTCAAGAATAGTAAGAGATGTGTAATTCTTTTTGAGCTTTTCAATTTATTACCGAATCTTTATCAAAAATATTTCTCAAGTTACAGCTCCACTTACACCTTTGATTTATATAAAAAAACTAAAGTAGAGTAAAGAAGCCAAAATATTGTTTGTGCTTTGAAGAAGAAATCTATTTCTACACTAATTTTATATTGCATCTACTTTTCTATGGCATTCTTTATGGAAGCAGATACATTAGACTTTACTTTTAGTGCAATATTATTAAAAATGAGAATAGATGAAAAACTCCATCCAATAGCTTTTCATTCTAAGAAATTTTTAGTATTCAAGCTCAACTATGGGATCCACAACAAAAAACTTCTTATAATTTTAGATTCATTTCAAAAATGAAATCATTATTTAGAAGGTGCTTCAAGTCTAGTCATACTATATAATGATTACAAGAACCTTAAGTATTTCATGTCTACACTTCTTTTGAATTGTCGCCAAGCCAATAGAGCATGTCATTATCAAGATTTGATTTCAAGATCACAAATTGACTTGGAAAAAAATAAGGTTTATCAGATGTTCTTTTTAGACGCTCTTATCTTCCACCAAAGAAAGAAATATATCTTTTGATTAATAAAAAATAATCTTCTTGAAGCCACAATATTTTCATCTTTGAACAATGAAATCAACATTGATTGTTCATTTGTCTTTTTTTAAATAAATTTAATCAAGTATGTCTTCTCATTTTTTTATTCATGATACTAAGAATCTTTCTTCTAAGTCTTATGATGTTTCAAACTTTGAGTTCAAGAACAACCTTCTCTATTTCAAAGGACACCTATATGTTTAAAAAAAAAAATTACGTTTACATGTTTTTCAAGTACATCATGACTTTTTAACAGTAAGACATTTTGGTTACAATAAGACTTTAGAGATTATATCTACATATTTTTGGTGGCCGCAACTATAAAAGGTGGTAAAAGACTTTGTTTAGTCATGTGATATTTGTTCAAGTTCAAAAATTCCTTATCATCAATCCTATAGACTTCACCAACCATTGCCTATATCCAAACAATGATGGTCTTCTATTTCTATGGATTTTATTACAAATCTTTTAAGTTCAAGTTTATATGACTCTATATTTGTAATCGTAGATTATTTCACCAAAGTAGTATATTTTATATCATGTAAAAAATCTATTTCACATAAAAAAATAGCTAAACTTTTTATTGATAATATCTATTGCTATTATGGATTACTAAAGGATATTATATTGGATAAGAAGACTCAACTTATATTAAGATTCTAAAAAATCCTATTCAAGTTTTTAAAGATGGATATAAAGTTCTCTTCACCTTTTCTTCCTCAAATTGATAGATAAATAGAACAGGTGAATCAACATATGGAGCAGTATTTGAGGTATACCATCAACTATCATCAAGATGATTGGACAACTTTTTTTCCATTAGTAGAATTTGCATACAATAATTTGGTACATTCTTCTATTCAACAAATACCTTTCTTTATCAATTATGGTTATCACCTATGACTTGATACTTTTGACTTTTTAAAATTTAATGATCCTATGGCGGAAGATTTAGAAAATCATTTATCAGAGCTATATGTAATAATAAAGGCATAATTAAAAGAAGCTCAAGAATAACAAAAATCCAATGTAGATGCCTATTGAAAAGAGAAACCACAATTCAACATATGTGACAAAGTATGGTTACTTCATTGCAATATCAAGACTACTTGTCTTTAAGATAAGTTGAATTATTGTAGGTTGAGACTTTTTTTATTTGTGAACAAATTAAACCTCTTGCTTATCAATTATATCTATCAAAGTTTGTGAAGATACTCCTTGTATCTCACATGTCTCTTTTTTGAACCGTATAAGATAGTGAATATCTGAAGAAGAAGACAAATGTCACCTCCTCATACAGTAGTGGATAATAATCAAGAATTGAAGGTGGAAGAAGTCTTAGATTTAAAGTGGCATCAAAATAGATTGGAATATCTTGTTTATTAGCATGGTATTATATTACATGCTATCTTACTTAAGAATGCACCGGACATCTAGCTGTAGAAGATAAAATAATATTTCCATGTATCCAGGTAGGCTAGTGGGTTTCAAACATCTAAATACAAACTATTTTAGATTTCAATGTAAAAGCTTAATTCAAATACAAAGTGCTTAGAAATACTATTTTTAATAACTTCAAGATATTATAAGCACAAAATCTTCTATTATTTCTTAGTTTTTATTTTTTATTTTATTTTATTTTATTTTATTTTATTATTTTATTATTTTATTTTTATTTTTATTTTTATTTTATTTTTAATCCCAATTCTAGACAGTGAGCTTCAGCAAGCTGTAATTCTCAATCTGACCGTCCGATTGTTGTAAATTTCTACCACTAGTGTCTTTGCAAGCCTTCTAAATGTTCAAGAAGTTTCAATCCAATCTAACTTATAGGTTGCAAGAAAATACCATTAATCCACACTAATATATTTTGACCGCTGCCTAGAAATCCTCAACTTACCATGCCAAAAATCACCTTATTCCAGCTGGTAGATCTCTAGATATTACAGAAATCCTAAACAACCCCAATCTGCTAACTTTCGATACCTCTTTACACTAATGGTCAAATATCCTCTAGTTGTTTCGTCAAATTAACACAACTTTTTGTATGCACTTGGCATACTCAACCCTCTAGACACCTCTAAGTTTCAACCATAGAAGTTTCTCCAATTTCACAAAACAGCCAAGAGTACCAGCCGTTACTTTATTGCAAAAAAAAACCCAATTCACCAATACAAACACTGACTTCAGCAATGATTGCCAAAGTTCTTTCAAACCCTATGAAACCCAATTCTATACCTTTCGAAGGAACTTGAAGCTAGCTCTCCGATCTCAAAAATCCTAATCTATGAATGTCTCTTTCCTTATCCTCTCTTCCCTTTTAACTCCGTGTGATCTCCTTTTCTCCCCCCCTGGACTCCGAATTAGAACAGTCGACGGCACTTCTCTGGAATTCCTGTCTCTAAGAGGATCTTCCCACTGAAAGGATGATTTTCTCGAAACGACGTAGAGAACAGTGTCGTTTTATAAATGCTTATAGTATGTAAAAATTAGTTAAAATATATTATATGTTGATAAATCTAGATGTGTGTTAGAGTGGCTAGTAGATTAAATTAAAAAGAGTTGGTATAAGAAACTTTACTTTGTTTCTTTACTTCTTTTGATTTTGACATTAAAATATATATATATATATATATATATATACAGGACCTAAATATTTAGTATGAAGCCTTGAGAGAAGGTGGAAACCTAAGGATAAAAATCTAAACTAGTAGGAGGCTAATTGGAAGGGATGAAAGTAAGGCATGGTCGGATGAAGGCAAGGAATGGAGAACTTCATCCCTATTGGTCGAATACCATGCCCAATGGGCTTTGAGGAGGCTGCCCGCGACCTTAAGAAGGGTTTTGGCAACTTCAAAGAAGGCACTCAGAGATTAGAAGCTAAGGTTGTAAAGTTTAGGATTTGGGGTACAATTTGTGTACAAAAATTAGAGGATTTGGAGTTAGAGTGAAGAAGTTATAGCCGTTTGAAGTTAAGGTATTAATTTAAGATATACTATTACTCTTTTGAGTATACGAGGAGTTTTATAGCAGCTTTTTAAGATCGGAAGGTGCAATTGGAAGAGCGATTTCAAGACCTACATCTTTCATGAAAGAATTATTGCTTTTGAAGTCCATATGAAGGAGTTTTAAGGATTTGAAGGCGGCAATTCCAAATCTAAAGCAGTAAGTAAGCGGGTTTGTTTGTAATAATGGTTGGAGCCATAACTTGAGTTTTCGGACAAATTTTTGACTCAAACTTTTTGGAGAATGTAAAATTTTGTATAAAAAAGCTATACATTTAAATTTCGTGGCATTTGAGCTTATATTTTGTGAGATATGAAGAAAATTGTACGTGGATGTATAAAGACAAGGGTTTGAAGCGACTGTTAGGGTTTTTAAGATATCTCAAGATCTATAACGAATTTGCGGTTGAAAATTTTTGTAGAAGTTAATAAGAATACATCATTACCTCATGTAAAATTTGAGGTTTTTTGGACGGTCGGATTAGGAGATATGAGGTGTTGAAATTCGGAAAAATCTCCACATAAGAATAAAAAAGGTTTTAGAAGATTTTATCATATTTTGGAAGTTGTGGATTACTTGAGGATTGTGTATTTGATGTAATTACTCAAAAAGGGAAAAATTATATATAAACTTAGGGCTTCCCCTATTTTCAAGCTTGATTGAATAATTAGTGACAGCCAAAAGTCCAACGTTTTGTTGAGGCAAACTCTCTCTACCTTGACAATAGAACAGCTTGAAATGGAACTGAAGCCTCTGTATTCGAGACCTCATTGGGTTGTCCAACCAGGTCAGGTCTCATACTGGATAAGAGGCCCATACTAGGACCTAGATTGGATGTCTTTGTAATTGGGTCAAATTGGCCCTTCACATCAGACTCACAAGAATATTGAATTGATCCTTTTTTTCTTTTTTAGACTCTTGATAAGAATGACTCAGACTCATTCCACCCGATTTACTGGAGAATCTTAAGGACCTTGATTTATCTCCTCAATTTTTCCTTGGCTTTGGATCTGCTGATCCCGTTTATTGAAACTGAATGGAGCTTTACATTACTGATAAGTATGCCTCGACTGCTTGCAATTCCTTCATACTGGCGGGTCATCATCACTAACTTTGGGATTGGAACATTCGCAAACATAATGACCAACTTGTCTGCAACGGAAACGACGAAGTATTCATCCTATACTCCCATCATGCATATTGAATATCTCCATCAGTATATACCTACTAGGCTTGTTCCATGTAGGATTGAAAAATATTTTTGGTTGTCCCATTGGTACAGAGGGTACTTGGTTTGATAATGTCGATGGGGTGATATTAACTGACCCCGATTATTGGCACTAGAATTGGCCACTATTTCTAACATCCAAGATGACTAAATATTAATAATATTTTTTTCATTTATATTTTTTACTATATAATCGTGTTACAATACGACATCCACCCCCTCTGAACTTGTGCATCCTCTAGTATGTACCAAATAAACCAGTTGTTGTTTGATTCATATTACGTTTTCTAAGTCTTCGTCTAAATTTTCTTCATCATTTTTGCTATCCATGTCAAATTCATCTTCCTATTGAGGAATATCTATATCTTCACCAAGGTCTTCTATATTTATTTTTGTGTACATTTGCTTGAATATTTTTACTCGCTTTCCTGCAATTGGTATTTTTAATTTTATTCCATCTAACTCTCGCAATGAGTAAGTTACATTATCATGAACAGTTGTTACCACATACGGTCTAAACCATCGTTTAAAAAACTTCCTTAAAGCACTATGTTGATTATCTAAGCTACTATTATAGACCAAAATCTAATCACCTTCTTCAATTGTTTTAGGCCTCAATCAATGCTGCTTATCAAATCGTGTCTTGTTTTATAACCTCGCTCTTTTTAACCTTTCTAATGCTATTTGTACATCTTCTGTTATTTGCTCTAATTGTTCATTTTTAATAGCTAGAAGTTCTTTTCTTGTCAATCCATCTTCCCATAGTAGCACACTCCAAGTAGATACTTTTTCTTCAATTGGCATAATTGGTTTTTGGTCTGTCATAAGCTCAATAGGCATATATCCCGTTATTGAGCTATGAATTGTTCGATCGGCCTATAATGTAAATGACAGAAGTCATGGCCATTCTCTAACCTTTCTATTACAAGCTTTAATTAATGCTTTTACAATCGATAGGTGATCACGTTCACTTTTTGTATTTCCTTCAGGATTATAAGCAGTAGTCAGTAATAGGTTAATTCTACATCTTTCAAAGAATTCATGAGCTTCTTGTGCATTTAATTCTCTACGATTTGCCATGATTTTTTCTACACATTCGTAGCGACAAATAATATCTTTAAGAAAAAATCTACAAATTCCTTCTATAGTTTTTGTTTTCAATGCTCTTCCTTTTACTTGATTTGATAAATCTTCACGAGCTAAGATGAAATATCTCATTTGCCATAACCCGTTTGGCATACTAATCAAATCAACAACCCATTTAAAATGAATAGCTAGAGGATATGTAAGATAAAGACCATCTCGATGTCGTATATTAGAATATGCTTGATAAATTTCACATGATTCTACAAATAAGAGCACATCTCGATACATATTTTTCTACCAATATCGTTTCTTAAGCTTAGCAAAAGTAGCCCAAATTCTTCTATGTTATGTCCATAAACTATCATGAAACTCTTTAAATAATTTTTGTTTCTCTTTCTTATTGCCTATCACTCTTTATGGCATTCCAATTCCTTTCTTTGGTCTCTTCCATAAGAATCCTTCTTGAAGTAAAAATCCATATGTTTTTTTTCTTATTTATTTAAATTTTTCTGTAGACCAATTTTCTTGCTTAGTCAAGATATTCAAGTAATGACTAATATCCGATAATTCTCCTTCATAATTTTCTTCAAGAAATAGTTTATCTTCTTTGTTAAGATTTGATACTGAATAGAATTTCACCCAACATCATCAATATCTTCAACCATTTCATCTTCTCTTTCATATCTTACTCAAGATAACATGTCTACTATTAAATTGTCCTTTTCAATAACATGATTAAATTTCGGATTTAATGACTTAATATAAGTAATCCTTCTTAATATTGCAATATTTGACATTAAACAATTAGTAACCATTCCAAGCAATGGCAAGCAATCCGTTTCAATTACTACAACTACACCAATCAAATAATTTCTTTCAGCTTTCATAGCCGAGACAACCCCCCAAAGTTCTCTTTTGACTTGCGAATATGCACATTCACGAGTACTTAAAACTTTAGCTCCAAATTGAGCTGCAAATCTATTTCTACTTTAATCATCTTGATCCACAGTCCATCCAATAGCAATAGCACTGATATCCACAGTAAGAATTACTTGTCTATTACAATCATAATCAATTTTTCTTAAAATTGGAGGTGTCACCAATAACACGTTTAGCTTCTGCATTGCTTCTGTATACTTTCTTTTCCATTTAAATTGATATCCCTTATGTAATAATTCATACAATGGATCCACTACATGAGTATAATGAAGAATCCATATATGATAAAATATACAAGCCCCTAAAATTCTTCATACTTCTATTAAAGACTCACATGAATCTTTCATTCTTCTAATTGCATCAACTTTACTTTGATTTAGCTTTCTCCTATAAAACCCACACAAATTTCTAACAATAAGAACTTCTTGAAATCCAAATGTAGATTTTGCTCCTGAAAGTGTATGATGAACCTCTTCAAGTCGAGTTAAAATCTTTTCACAATCTTATATATGATCAATAACATGTTTGCGATATCCCCTCTCATCTAAAGTTTCATCTTTTTCTCCTACTTTAAATCCTTTGATAGAAACATCATCTAAAAAAGACTTAATTTTTTCAGGAATGAAGTCTCTTAATTCCTTGTTCATCCCATTCATCATATGTGCAACTGAGTTAGTAGCATCTTGAGGGAGAGTACACATTTTAAAAAATCCAAGTGGCATTCTCATTGTTGTTAGATCTCTAATTCCATGCGCAAGTTAAAATTAATCATAACCCGAATATAAATCATTCAGTGAATAAATTGTCTTTCCTGCAAACGCTTTTGTAAACTCGTCTACTAAAAATCCTATATCTGTATTTTTTATAGTTACTACATTCATTGGCTACATATCTTGAATAAAACGTAACGATCCATTTTTCTTAGGTACAATAAACCAATGACTAGAATATGGAGCAAAAGAAGGCTCTAAAATTTTCATTTGCGTCTTTTCTTTCAATAATTCCACCAATTTAGGTAAATGTACCTTCGACATGGGAATTGGCCTTAAGTTCTAAGGTACATGAGGTACTTTAAAGATAACCATAGGAGCAACAACATTAGGATCTATACATCCTATCTCATGAGACCCAAAGGTAAATGATTTACCTCGTTTTGCAAGCATTTTTTTAAAATATTCAATTTCTGTTGGAAATAAGGAACCACCACATCCAATCTTCAATTCTTCAAAAGTCTCCTTTGTTAACTGATGTTTAATCTTCTTTGGATCTCTTAAACTCTCTTCTTTTGATGCTTCTTCCATCTGTTCTTTAGAATCTTCTAATAAAGGTCTGACAACAGGTTTTATCTTTTTATCTACTGTTTTATATTTTGTCTCTATAATAACTTCAGGTGCTTGAAAAGATTCAAGTATGGAATAAACCTCCTTCAAATGAATTTCCACAATCTTATCATCATCTTCTAATCCAATAGATGTAATTAATTCTAAAGAATCTTCCAATCCATTTTCTTCATAAACACCTAAAATCTTCTCATCATCTTCTAATGATCCTAACTTGTGTAATTCTTTTTCGATACTATATAATCTTTTTCTTTATTTTCTTTTAAAATCATCAACTTTCTTATATATAATATTTCCATTCTTAAAAATACCAATAAAACTCGCATCAAAGGCACCTTCATCTCACGAGAGTACCTCCTCTTTTGTACCTCCATAATCTCCCTTTATAGTGGTACTTCTCTAAAATCCTTAAATCTTTCAATAACCCTTGGCAATGATTTTTTCCTCAACCTATCTTGATTCCTTTCATGATTAGGAGGTACTATCAAAAATTGTACAACTTTCCTTCCATCTTCACTACGTACCCTTGTATAAGCAGAATCATCATCAAGTACTTTTGTTTCCATTCGTGTTGCCGTAATATAAGGTTGTCCTAAAATCAATAGATAAGACATATCTTGAATAAAAAAATGTTATTCTGTCGCAACATCTCCAATCCAAATTTTGACATCTGGATAAGCTTCATATAATTTGCCTTATGTGTTATTAGCTGCTCGTATTGCCCATCCATATTCCATATCAATTGGCCATTTTTGCTTCTTATAAAGATCCTTAGACATAAGATTTATTTCAAAACCATGGTCAATTAAAGCAACTATTGGTTCTTCTATATCTCTTACTTTCACCAATACTTCACTGGTTATCCTTGTCCAATATTTCCGAGTATAATAGCTTGAAGCCTCTATTTTCTTATCACTATAATCTTTGAAACGTACTCGTTGATTATATCCATTCTTTTCATTTGTTGATTGCTCGTACCCATTATCAACCTCTTTTTCATCTTTATATAATCCTGCATCAATAGCATGACTCATTCCAGCTTCATCCATTAATTGCCTCTTTCGCTTAATGCTGTCAATAATAACATCATGAAACTCCTTCTTTGTAATTTTTAAAATCTCTTTCAATGTGAATTCCACCTTAGCATTTAATATATGTTCTTTCAGCACTCCTTTTAAATTTGTTGCCACTTCAATATCAAAAAGTAGCTTATAAGCAATTGATTTATCCTTATCTTTTGTCTCCTTTGTTTTCTCTTCCAATGATGCTAAACTATCCTTGATGGGTCATTCTTATGAACATGCCTCACTTGCCTCATTTCCTCGAGTTTGCTTCTTAGAAGAATTTCCTCCTCTTGTATCATCAAAATTTCCTCGTCTCTTTTCTTCCATCAAAGCTTCATGTTCACTCTTAGCAATATATGCATGAACTGAAAGAGACTCAACAAGAACTTTCCAACCTGTTGCACCTCATATTGTAGTTGCAGTCTTCAAGAATGCTTCTCGAGGCATTTTTCCCTTTTGCATTGTAGAAATGATAGAAGCCAAAAATTCACCAGTTTCCATACTTCTACCAAGGTCATCATCTATTCAAGCACCATAACTTGTACTCTCTCGTGTTGCTATTCCATGTTCTTTTAAATAATCTTGAATCAATGCTCTAATACCTCCTTTGCCAAAATTGGTTTAAAAGAGATCCTATGTATCCTTTAATGCAATCTTTCCATCTTTCCAGTAAATAATTTCTTGCTATACCATATTATTAAATTCACTGCAATCCTTTTTAATATGTGAAACGTCATCACACTAGATACATCTTTGTACATACCCTTGTTTTGAAACATTCTTCAAATTATTTGTAGAAGTATTTTCTTCAAGTCTTAATAATTTGATTTGAAGATCTTGCATTCCACATATAATTTCTTCAATCTCCATGTCTCTTTTCTTTGATAAAGATATCGAAGGTTGAATAGTAGGCATTGTCAGTCTTGTTGTATGTACTAGAATTTTAGGTGCTTGTATTGCTTTTGGAATATTACTCCTATCTTTCTTCTTTTCTCTTTTTGCAAGCAAACCCACCACATTTTCAACATTTTTCGACTTTGTTGTCAATCCTTCATCTTCTTCTTTGTCTTCAAGAAGCAACTCCAATTTCTCTTATAATTCTCCATCAGCACCTTGAAAAAATAATTCAACCTTCTTCGGCTCTAATGTCAATTTTTCTACCTTCGATAATTGATAATACTGCCTCTCAAATTTTCTTAGTAGCTCTGTTGCTTGTAAATTCTTATTAGACTACTCAATCCATTTTAAAAATAATTTCTTAGTAATACAATTAATATCCTCCAAGAAATATTCGTCTTTTAATTCATGTAAAAAAATCTCCCATGAATTTCCATAATGCTCTATAATTGAAATAATATGCTCTCTTATCTCTGATATCGTGGCTAGTCCAAATAATTCAACCATCTTCATCTCAAAAACCCGATTTTATTTCATTTCTTGAACATAATATCTTAAATACTTCGAAATATCCCTTCCATCAAACTAGTCAATTTTATTGACCACTGCTTGCAAAGCTTTGGTTGCTAAAGCTTCCTTGCAATCATTACTTTGCTGTTGCTGCATAGATAATGATAAGGCTTGAAACATACTAACAATGGATGGATCCATGTACATATCTTGTCCTTTAGAAGAAACTCCACTAGAAGCTCCACTTGAAGCTTCTTCCAAAGCTCCTTCAAAATTTTTATTCTTGTTCTCCATAAAATAAAATAAAAATAAACAAAATCCAATACCTTCCACCTTAAGCTTTCACGTCGGATTCACCACTTATGTCGTATTATGTGCTATCTTGCTTGAGAATGCACTAGACATCTAGCTGTAGAAGATAAAACAATGTTTGCAAGTATCCAGGTAGGCTAGTGGGTTTCAAACATCTAAATACAAACTATTTCGGATTTCAATGTAAAAGCTTAATCTAAATACAAAGTGCTTAGAAATACTATTTTTAATAAATTCAAGATATTTTAAGTACAAAGTCTTTTATTATTTCTTAGTTTTTATTTTTTATTTTATTTTATTTTATTATTTTATTTTTATTTTTATTTTATTTTATTTTATTTTTAACTCCAACTCTAGATAGCGAACTTCAGCAAGTTGTAATTCTCAATCTGACTGTCCGATTGTTGTAAATTTCTACCACTAGTGTCTTTGCAAGCCTTCTAAATGTTCATGAAGTTTCAATCCAATCTAACTTACAGGTTGCAAGAAAACACCATTAATCCACACTAATGTATCTTGACCACCGCCTAGAAGTCCTCGACTTACCATGCCAAAAGTCACCTTATTCCAGCCAGTGTCGTAATACGTGAAGTCTTGCTTAAGAATGCTCCGAGCACCTAGCTGTGGAAGGAAGAATGGAAATTGCAATAACAAAATCCTAATTCTAATAGAATACTAACAATACTCTAATTACACTATAATAATGCTAAGCAAGCTTAATCAAATTTAAAAAAAACCTCAAAGAAATTTCAAACAAACAATAGGAATTTTTAAAGAAACATTAGAAAGAATACAAATGTCACTCAAATACATCTCAATTCAATCTTAATTTAATTCTAGTTAAAATCCTATTGAACTTCATTCAAACTTTAGGCCAAAACTAATTAAATCTTAAATCCTAATGAAATCCTAAACCCTAAATCAAACCCCAAACAAACCTTAAACCAAATCCCAACCAAATTCTAAACCAAATTATAACCAAATCCTAAACCAAATCCTAAATCCTAATCCTAAATCAAATCCTAATCCAAACCCTAAATCAAATCCTAAACCAAGTCCTAACCAAACCCTAACCAAACCCTAACCAAATCCTAAACCAAACCCTAGTAATTCCTATGACAGATTTAAACCTCAATAACTAATGAATAAACTGTTGATATTAACTCAAAATTTTCACACTTCTTAAAAAATAAGTTAAAAACAAGCACAAAAAAATTGAAAAGGATTGAAGTTACCAAATTGACGATAACCTCAAAAATGTGCTCGGGTATTGGTTGCCCTCCTTCTCCAATCTTGATGCCAATCTTCCAGAGCCAATATCTCTCCTTTGCACCGTTCGATTGATCTAAAAATTCTCATACACATAGAAAAGCAAGTTTTATATCCTCTCACATAAGTTTTACTCCAATCCAACTAGTAGATTGCAAGAAATCTTAAAAACCCTCACTAGACCTAAAATTCTACTTTCTGAGATCTTGACCCACTTAAACCTCAATATCCTTTAATTCAACTATTAAATCGAGCTCAAATTCACAACACATATTGAACACAACTATAACCATAAACCTACAAAATTGTACCCATAGATCTGCTACAAAACTCTCGAAATCACCCAAAACATAAACCCTATTTTATTTCATAAAATCCAAAACATCCGAAACAAACCTTGATTTTGCAAAGCTCTTACAAAGTCATAACAACTCCAAATCACCCAAAATCAATGTCCATAGAAACCTTATTTAATCTTCTATCAAATCCCACTCTCCGATTTGCCAAAGAATTCTGGAGTCGTTGTCGAGACTCGGTTTTGTGTCTCTGGGTCTGATTTCGACCCTGGTTCATAACCGGTCCTCTCTAGGTATCAACATCTAGTTTTTTTTAAGTAATTTTTACTAGAATTTGCTCTTAACTTCCTCCTAAAGATATCTATATCATTTATTTTTCCAATCTACCTTATTTTGCCTTATTTTTGGCCCTACAAAATAAGTTGAAGCTATTTTTTCTAAAACGGTAGCATCAATATTAAAAGTTTTACTACCTTCCTATCCTTTATCCATATTTTTCTATCTTTTCTTTTAACTTGGCACTTCTATAATAAGATCTATATTATCATCTTTCATCATATAGTTGTATTACAACTCGACACCGATAGATCTGCAGATATTACAGAAATCCTAAACGACTCCAATCTGCTAACTTTCGATACCTCTTTACACTAATGGTCAAATATCCTCTAGTTGTTTCGTCAAATTAACACAACTTTTTGTATGCACTTGGCATACTCAACCCTCTAGACACCTCTAAGTTTCAACCACAGAAGTTTCTCCAATTTCACAAAACAGCCAAGAGTACCAACCGTTACTTTATTGCAAAAAAAAACCCAATTCACCAATACAAACACTGACTTCAGCAATGATTGCCAAAGTTCTTCCAAACCCTATGAAACCCAATTCTATACCTTTAGAAGGAACTTGAAGCTAGCTCTCCGATCTCAAAAATCCTAATCTATGAATGTCTCTTTCCTTATCCTCTCCTCCCTTTTAACTCCATGTGGTCCCCTTTTCTCCCGCCCTGGACTCCAAATTAAAACAGCGGATGACGCTTCTCCGGAATTCTTGTCTCTAAGAGGATCTTTCCACTGAAAGGACATTTTTCCTGAAATAGCATAGAGAATGGAACAGCTTGAAATAGAACCGAAGCGTTCGTATTTGAAACCTCATTGGGTTGTCCAACCACGTCAAGTCTCATATTGGGTAAGAGGCCCATACCAGAACCTAGATTGGATGTCCTTGTAATTGGGTCAAATTGGCCCTTCACATCAGTCTCACCCGAATATTGAATTGGTCATTTCTTCTTTTTTCGACTCTTGGTAAGAATGGCTCGGATTCATTCCATTCGATTTACTGGAGAAACTTAAGGACCTTGATTTATCTCCTCAATTTTTCCTTGGCTTTGGATCTACTAATCCTATTTATTGAAACTGGATGGAACATTACATTACTGATAAGTATGCCTCGACTGCTTGTAATTCCTTCATACTAGTGCATAATCATTACTAGCTTTTGAATTGGAACATTCACTGACATAATGACCAATTAATCTGTAATGGAAACCACAAAGTGATCATCATACACCCCCATCATGCATATTAGGTATCTCCACTCATATATACCTACTAGATTTATTCCATGTAGGATTGAAAAACGATCCTGGTTGTCCCATTGGTACGAAGAGTACTTGGTTCGATGACAGCGATGGGGTGACATTAATTGACCCTGAATATTGGCACTAGAATTGGCCACTATTTCTAACATCCAAGATGACTAAATATTAATAATATTTTTTTTATTTATATTTTTACTATATAGTCATGTTACAACACGACAACGGATGTGATATTAGTGAAAGCACACATGAGTTATCAAAAAATCTCACAAATGCAGCAAAGAAAGTTGAGGCCTTTTATGAATGAGACCCATCAAAATTAACATGAAGAATTATAAAGGTCTATGAAAGATGATGACCGCTCTTTATGGAACTCATCCCTAAAAGAAGGGGTAATGTCATGAACATATACATTTACTTCAATAGTTACGTATATGATTAGATAGAAATAAATAAATATAAATTAATTTCATAAAGTCTTCTAAAAAAGCTTCCTAAAAGCTTCATAGACTCAATTTTGACTTTAGATGAATTTATAGGTCAGAAACTTCGCCAACAAATTAACTACATGTTGGTAGCTTGTGAGACAAATTAATTCTGTATACTAACTTATAGAACAAGCTAACTACGTGGCGCTTATATAGATAACTTGCCTTGCAAGTTAAGACATGTGGCTAGCAAAGTCAACATATGTTAGAGGTCCTATAGAATATTGCCACGTGGCTCTTAGTTAGAGAGTATATATATGGAGGCAAGAGTGAAGCCTTCTTCACACTTGATAATGTCTTTCTGGTTCTTAGTCTTGTTTCAAGACTTTTTAATCTTTTTATTTTGGCTATAGTTATTCTAATTCAATATTATATTATCTTTGAGTGACTTTGTAGTTCCTTTCAATGACACAAGAGTGTATTGAGGATTTTCTTTCTTTAAGATTCATGTCTTTGACAGGTATACTGTGATTGCTCGTTTTACTTATTCCAAAAGAAACCTCCCATCATAAATCCATATAGGGAGATTCGAACACAGAGAATGACTAGTTGTTTAAGCGTTCACGTTAGGGTCACACAATCAATTACCTCCTGAATGTATCATCTCTATTTCCAATATCTGAACATACAAGGAAACTATAATCTCCTCCTTCACCTTAGCGGTCTCTTCCTTATAGCAATTCAGTCATACCAATAACTGCTATTTTCACCAATATATTCACCCTCATAATCTCCAACTGTAATATTGCGCCCTCATAGCTTTCAACACACAATTACCCTCATTCCAATCACTAGAATTCTTCACACAAAACTGCCATTCATATTACAGTGTTTCACACAAACACAAACTCATTTTCTCTACTGAACTACATTCAGATTTTAGCATTCAATCTTTCTTCTTCTCAAACAATACCAATCACATTTCCATTCCATAATTCATTTTACAATATTTAAAAACTCTCAATCCTCTTATTCAAAGAAAATAACAAACAAAAGAAAAGAAATAGCACCAAGCTTACTCCAACTTACACTATCACAAGGATGGCCCTCGGCTCACGACTCTCACAGTCTAGTACCCTAATTAACTTCTACAATTCCTATATACTTTCCCCTGATTCTCCAGGTTCTAACCGTAATTCTGAAATTAACTACTTTTAATAACTAAATCACTCATCTGTCCTCCTGAATTTCCTATTATATGGACTATTAATATATTTTATCAATATCTTTCAAAAATGAATTAATATCTATTTTACATAGTTCCACTCCTATCTGTACAGTGTCTTCACAAACACTCAATTGATACCTATCTAAAAATTATCTAACAAAATTCTACAAAAATTGTGATCTCTTTGGCCTATCTAATTAATCAATTGTCACAGTATCTGTTATTGATTCCTTAGATTCCGATTCCAACTGCAAATCTTCGTCCTCCTCTAATCATTCTATCGGCTCCTGCCTCAACTGAGCTGAAAGGTCTTCATTGTAATCGCCCAGTTCATGGACTTGAGCTTCCAATTTCAGGATCTGGGCATCTCTCAATTCGAACTGGCGTTGAAAGTGACTCCTCTCTTCTGGAACTTCGGGAACTAACAACGTCAATACTTGTGCTTGACCAATACTGACTAAATCATCTGTCAATCTTGTCACCTTGGCATTCAAGGCCTCAATTTTAGCCCTTAACCACTCTATTTCACATCTGTATTGGTCACTTAATACCAATTTCTCTTGCGTCAATAACTCGACCTTTTCTCGTTCTATTACCAACTGACCCTTTGCTTTTTTCAGTTCCAAAATTGAATTACAGCAAGCCCAGAATAGTTCTTGTCTATGGGTCTCCACCATGCGTTCTCTTTCTTGTGACTGGCTCCTCACTGTTAATTTTTATTTGGAACTACTACTCTCGAAAACACAAGAAATACAAAAAAATGGCACTCCAGCCAATCCAAAACAACACCACAGAATGACTTTAAGTGGTGCCCCACTCCTATTCTTTTACTATCTGGTGATAATACCAATATATTACCCATACTGTCCATGAAAGGTAATGAGAAGTAATCTTTCTTGGTCGCCATATTAAGTTTTTGAAAATCCTGACAATTCCCATTCTTTTTTGGTACCATCACCATTGGCGATATCCATGCACTATGGGGAATAAGATAAATAAAATCCATGTCGAGAAATTTATCCAATTTCTCTTTTACTAAAAGAGAATATTTTGAGTTAAGTCGGTGTTGTCTTTGATAAACTGGCATAACACCCTCCTCTAGAATAATATGGTGCTCACACACGTCGACTAGAATCCCTTTCAAATCTGCATACGACCATGCCAAGGTAGATTTATGATGGATGAAAAACTGTTTCTAAGCATCCAATTTTGTACCGATAATACCAGCATATATTTTAACTAGCTGTGGCATTTCATTGGTGCCCAAGTTAATGGATTGACACATAGGGTCTTCAACAACCTCTGATTTAATTATCTTCTTCTGATCTAAATATCTTGTATTATCCGACATATGGAAATCATCCAAATTTGGTTCCAATGTGCTGACTCTATTGATTGCAGAATTGTTCATCCATTCGGCAATAGCATAATCCGAGTTAGTCGCATCCTCTTGATGCAGTAAATATTTGCCGGGACTTCCACATTGGTAGATTCTTACCTTTACTATTGAAGTGTTTTGTCCTACCTCAAATTGTGGTGAACCTATAGCATCGTCATCTACCTCAATCGATTGACTCTCGTTGTCCGATGTAAATTCTGATTTTGGCAATTGAGATTCTCCATGATATTGTACCGGGTACATCTGTAGAACAATCTGGTCCCGGCCTTTTTCAATTATCGATGTACCTCAGCTCCAATCGTTCTTAGCTTTGGCTTGATAAAGCCAAGGTCTGCCCAATAAAATAGGATACAATAATGTAGAACTTTGTAATCGAAATATAATATAATCGATTTTGTATATCAATCCCATGATTACAGTGGCAATATTTCATAAGATTCCCATTGGCTTTATCCAACTATGATCTGCCATTCGCAAGACCAATGTCGTAGGTAGCAATTGCTTTAGATCCAAGTCCTCCATTGTATCCGCGTTCATTAAATTTACACTAGAGCTACCATCGACTTGTACCCCTGGAATTAAAACGCCATCGATTGATACATCGATTGTTGGTGCTCCCGGATCTGTGTTTAAGCTAACTTCATGAATTTCTTTAGTGTGGGATCTTTATTGTATTAGCACTGAATTCAATATAGATCGACATTCCGGTGCTACAGCCAAAAGTTGCTTCATTATAATTGAAGGCTGAAAAACATCCAAATCTTTCAGAATATCATAGGATTCCATATTTAAAATAATTCCCAATGTCCTCTTTCTTTCCATTGGTTTGAGTTTAACTCCATGAGGTAAGATATTCTTCCGCCTTGGACTCGGAATTAGAACAGAAGCATGGGCTTTCTTGGAATTTCCGCCCCCGAGAGGATCTTCCAACGGATAGGACATTTCTCGAAACTACGTAGAGATTAGAACTGCTTAGAACAAAATCGAAGCCTCCGTAATTGGGACCTCATTGGATTGTCCCACCAAGTCAGGTCTCATACTGGGTACAAAGCCCGTAACAGGACCTGGATTGGATGGTCCCCTAATTGGGTCAAATTGGTCTTTTGCATCGGGATTATCTAAATGTTGAATTGGTCATTTTTTTTTTTGCTAACTCCGGATAAGAACGGCTTGGACACTATCTACCCGATTTATTGGAGAATCTTGAAGACCTCGATTTATCTCCTCAAATTTTCCTTGGCTTTGGATCTGCTGATCCCGATTATTGACATTGAACGGAGTATTACATTACTGATACGTATGCCGCGACTGCTTGCAATTCCTACAAACTGACACATAATCGTCACTGGCTCTGGGATCGGGACATTCATTGGCATAATGACCAATCTGTCTGCAACGAAAACAATGAAGTAGTCTTCTTGCACCCCCATCAGGCATATAGGGTGCCTCTATCAGTATATACCTACTAAGCTTGTTCCATGTAGGGTTAGAAAATGATTTTGGTTGTCCCGTTGGTACTGAGGGAACTTGGTTTGATGACGTTGATGGAGCCATTTCTTCCATTTTCTTCGTCAAATTCAATAACAAGGTTTCAGTGGAATCTTTTAGGGTTGGCATTATTGGTATCTCTGCCATAATTAACGCTTGTTGTTGATACGGAAAATATGGAGCATACGTTGTTGTCACGTTCGGTGGTATAGCTTGCAATGAGGTGACATTAATTGGCCCCTGAATATTGGTATTGGAATTGGCCCTTGTTTTTAATATTCATGGATAACTACCCACTGATTCGTTTCAAGTTGGATTTTGATATCTACCTTGAACTGGAATCATCGTGGCTCCCGTAGTTAAAAACTGATCATAATTGTATTCCTTCCAAACCTTAGTTCTATTAAAGGATGCAACCACCGTAACTGGTTGAGCTTCCTTTACAAACATTTTTAGCTCTGGTGGATACAAACCATTGATTAATATGGATAAGATAAATACCTTGAATATTTGGTGATTCGGCCACTTACTGAGTATATCAACCATTCGGCCATAGTACAATTCCACCGCCTCCCCTAGGATCATTTTGTTGTTCATTAACCTCTCTCGAAGGCAGTCCTCAAAACCAATTGGCCGAAAATGAGATAAAAATGCATTCTTCAATGCTTCCCAATTTGGAAATTGACCCACTGGTTGGCGGTTGTACCATTCAAACGTCTTGTCTTTTAAGGTCACTGGCAGCCATTGCAACCAAATATCTTCAATTCTACCATTATTAGCTATACATGCTGTAAGAAACTGAGACAAATATTGATTGGGATCCACACCCAAAAATCCCCAAAAAGTAGGTAGTGGTGCGACACTAGTTGTACGATCACCTACTGCACCCATTTGTATTGTAATAGGAATGGCTAGTCCTCATGACGCCATTGAATTTCTTGTTCCACTAAACTCCATTTTAAAATAATCTCTGCTTTTCTTTATTCTAATTTTCGAGCTCTCAGTGCTCCTCGATTTACTGTTATTATCTGTAACTAGTTTTATTGGTTGAATTGTAGGTGAAAACATCAGATTTTGAAATACAATATAGTTATCTTTATTGGCGACTAATTTGAGCCAATCTGAAGAGCCACTATTGCTCCTTTTAGCGGTACCCCCTACTAAAAAAATACCCAATGGAGTATCAAATTCTTCTTCGCCTCCTTCTCTTTCAGTTAATGGCCTCAAGATTTCCACTCGAATGTTAATAAAATTTTCTACAAGTGTTCTTGGCAGTTTTTCTAATAATACATATGACTGCAGAATTAACAGTCTGTCCGGTTTTTGATATGTTCGGATGCGTTGACAAGCTTGCAACCATGGTTTAATCCAATTCTGTCGATGCTTCCTTTTAAGATTACATTCTTGCTCCTCTCTAAGTAAGTTCCTTCCTTGCGCTCTTCCCTATCTTTCTCTCAACTGATTTATTTTTCTCGATGTAATGCTCTCATTCTTATTAACCATAATCTTGTTTCAAACACTATTGAAATCATCTTCTATTACTAATTTTTTCACACGTTTGGTAATTAATTCCTAACACTCAAAGCTATTATTACTCCTTAGCAGTAGCACCAAAATGTGATTGCTTGTTTTACTTATTCTAAAAGAAACCTCCCATCATAAACCCATATAGGGAGATTCGAACATGAGAAATGACTAGTTGCTTAAGCGTTCACGTTAGGATCACACAATCAATTACCTCCTGAATGTATCATCTCTATTTCCAATATCTGAACATACAAGGAAACTATAATCTCCTCCTTCACCTTAGCGGTCTCTTCCTTATAGCAATTCAGTCATACCAATAACTGCTATTTTCACCAATATATTCACCCTCATAATCTCCAACTGTAATATTGCGCCCTCATAGCTTTCAACACACAATTACCCTCATTCCAATCACTAGAATTCTTCACACAAAACTGCCATTCATATTACAGTGTTTCACACAAACACAAACTCATTCTCTCTACTGAACTACATTCAGATTTTAGCATTCAATCTTTCTTCTTCTCAAACAATACCAATCACATTTCCATTCCATAATTCATTTCACAATATTTAGAAACTTTCAATCCTCTTATTCAAAGAAAATAACAAACAAAAGAAAAGAAATAGCACCAAGCTTACTCCAACTTACACTATCACAAGGATGGCCCTCGGCTCACGACTCTCACAGTCTAGTACCCTAATTAACTTCTACAATTCCTATATACTTTCCCCTGATTCTCCAGGTTCTAACCGTAATTCTGAAATTAACTACTTTTAATAACTAAATCACTCATCTGTCCTCCTGAATTTCCTATTATATAGACTATTAATATATTTTATCAATATCTTTCAAAAATGAATTAATATCTATTCTACATGTACCATGAATTATCATCAAGATGATGGAAGAATTGTTTTGCCATTGGCAAAGTTTCCATATAATAACTTAATATATTTTTCTACTTAATAAACACCTTTCTTTGTCAATTATAGTTATCATCCATAATTTAATACTTTTGACTTTTTTAAAATTAATAATCATGTATCAAAAGATTTGACAAATCATTTGTCAAAGCTATATGGAATAATAAAGGCATAATTAAAAAAAGCTCAAGAATAACTAAAAATGAATGTAAATGCCTATTGCAATGAACAGCCTTTAATTTATTGTAGGTAATAAGGTATGGCTAATTTTTCACAATATCAAGACTACTTGTCTTTATGACAAATTAGATTATCATAAGCTTAGACCTTTTTTTTATTTGTAAATAAGTCAATCTTGTTGCTTATTAATTATATCTACCAATATTTATGAAGTTTCATCTCATATTCTATGTATATCTTCTTGAACTATATAAGACAGTGAATATCTTGAAAAGAAGACAAATATCACATCTTCTTATAATAATAGATAATAATCAAGAATTTGAAATAGAAGAAGTCTTAGATTCAAAGTGGCACCAAAATATATTAGAATATTTTATTCATTAGTATGGATATAATATTAATTAATGTACATGGGAGCCAACAAAGAAACTTGTAAATGTTATAAAGAAAGTTGAAACTTTTCATCAATGACATCCATCAAAACTTAGATAAAGAATAGAAAATCTTTCATATAAAAGAAACAAGATTTAGAAAAGATAGGATTCTATCTTCTATTATTGTTTGTAACTTTTGTATATTTGTGATGTTTAGGAGATGAAAAAGCAACAATCAATAGATTTAATTCAAGAGCTATTACTTTATGATTTATCAAACAAGACATTATAATTTTTATAACCTTCAAAAAGACGTACTCAAGATGAAGATCCTCAAGAACAATATATTCTTCTTTGAATAAATAACAAGATATAATATTGTTGTATTATGATTAGGTTACCATATGAAAATAATGTATATATATTTAATATACAATTTATTATACAATGTGGTGACATTCACATTATTAGATTTTAGTTAATCACAAAATATAGTTAGATTAGTACTTTGAAATAGTTAGTCTAAAAAGACTACTATTGAAGTTTATTATATGTTGATAATAGTTTTTATAGATTAAAAGTCACCTTTATTAGACTTTGGTGACTCTTAAAATCTTGATTTGTTTCTTTTATTTGGTATTTAGGATACATAAAATGTAAAACTTATTAAAAAAAAATATTGGAGAAGGCTTTAGTATAGAACGAGTAGTCAGACCAAGCATATAGATAAATAGAGATAGATGATAAAAATCTCTATTTTTATTAATCAAAATTCATGCTCAATGGACTTTAAGGAGGTTTCAAAGGCCATGCTAAGGATTATTGTTATTCTTTTAAGGCCATTCAAACCTTAGAGGCTAGAATTAAGAAGTTTAGATTTTTTACTATAATTTTGGTACAAATTTTGTATGATATGGAGTTTTTATGAAAAATATAGACACTCAAAGTTAAGGTGTTGATTCATTCTTTTAGACATAATGCACGCATATGTGAAGAAATGAAAGATTTGTAACTAGGATTGAAAAGAACAATTTTTTTACTCTACTTTTTATATACTATTTGATGAATTCTAAGCTGAGATAAAAGAGATGTAGGAAGTTGAAGTTACTCCTTGCAATCTAAAGGTAGTAAGTAACGTGATTTAATAGTGATAGTATTTTGAGCTATATTTTAAGCAATATAATAAGATTTTAGCTCAAAATTTCTAAAAGTATATATTATCATGTTACTAAACTATATATATAAATTTTATAGTATTTAAAGGTTGGATTTTTGGAATATAGAAAAATCACTTCTCAAAAGAATTAAAATATTTTCATTAAGTAAATGAGATGGTAAGAGATAAAAACAAGATAGAAAGCATATTGACATTGCTTGAAGGATTGACATTGGATTGAGATGATTTAGATTTAAAAGAAGTCTAAAATTTTAGAAAAAAGTGATATATACTGAAATATGTAAGGAATTCATATCCCATTATAAAAACATATGACAAAAAAATTATTAAGAATCTTCAACTTCTTAAGTTGAAATAAGAAGGAAGAAAATCTTTACTCTTAAATACATTAAAGAATTCTAAAATTAATTGATATTCATTAAATTAGATCATAGATAATACATGATATTTTGTATTTGTAATAGTTTTAATATGTCTACTAGAAATATTTTTGGAAAAGAGTATCCGTTCTTAGTACTATTAGTGATTTGTCTGCTATTTAATTTTAATCATAATATAAAAACAAGAGACTAAAAAATAAGAATAACAAAGTAATAAAAGAAATAAAATTTAAGTGTGAAAGAATTAAGCTCTAAAAATATTTTATAGTGTATAATCTTAATAGATTACATATAGCTTAAAAAAATTAGACTATTATGATATATATATATATATATAATAAAAACCAAAAAATAGAATAGTTTTGATTGAAAAAAATGACAAAACATAAGAATTTACATTTAAGAAATTCTTTATGTTGCATGATTTTATTATTATAATTATAATTTAGTATGATTTAGAAGAAGAAAATTTTCTTCTTTATATTTGTAATGTTGACTTAAATTTTTTGTTTTACAAATCAAAAGAATAGAAGAATATTAGCTCTCATTTAATTATGAAGTTTTATAAAAATAATGAAAATAAGTTTAAATATATGTGTATATAAATGTAGATTTCATAAAATATGTTATAATATTGAAAGAAATAACATGTCTTTATATCAATGACAAAAGTTTTATTATTGGAGTATATATATATATATATATATATATGAATATCAAAGTAATATACAATTTTCTTGATTAAATTTTGTAAATATCTCTAAATAATCATCTACTATTTTATATTTGATTATATTTTAGATTTTTCTTCTTGTTCATTTAAATGTATAGATGATTTTAACATATATTATTTGAAATTCTTTATTGAGTTTTAAAATCAAATAATACAAATATTATAGTATACACACTTTTATTTTTAGTATAATATAAAATTTGAATTAATTTTTTACAGTATAGATATTCATGATGTAGAATTATAATCATTTCTTTTCAAATAATCAGTTCAATTATTAATGCTAGTTAAAAAAAAATCTATAAACTGTTTAATATTTTGTTTGACTTTTTTGTAATCTGTTCCTTATTATAAAACCAGCGTAGTTGGTGCTCTTCAATACTTGTGTCAAAGACTTTGAGATTACTTTACAAATAAGAGCTAATCATCATTATTTTGAATACAAAATAAATTTAAAATAATTACAATGAAAACTCAAAACCTTGCATGAGATAGTGACATGTGTATATTAAATATAAAAAATACAAGGAATGAACCTGTATTCCTGTGAGTTTTATTTAGTGCTGAATGTTGTTCACCTGATTAAGTTACTAAGTTAACTTCTCAATAAAATACCAGAGTAATTTTTTAAAAAAATTCAGCCTTTTTAATACAATCAATGCTAATGAATTCCAAACAATCAATGTAATGTTTGGACTATTTTTCATATTATTGATTTTCATATTGAGATCATAAATTAGTGTTTTGATGTAATGGTAGTATCTTAGCTTGATTATCATATATAGCAAGATTATTACCATATGGTTATTGGATTTGAAAGCTAGATATCGGTAATTTCTCAAACAATAGAATTACCAAAAAATCATATTTTAAGCAATATTGCTGATATTGTGTTAATATGCATAAATAAGGTTCTTACCATGTATTTCAATGACAAATATATGGATTTTACATAATAAGATAGAAAATCCAATAATATTAATTTAGTGATAAAGTAAGATATGAAGTGAGAACTCATTTTTATCAAAAAATAGATAAGTAAAGCTATTTTTATCAATTTAGCTGACATTTCAGACATATATATATATATATATATATATATTTCTGTAAAATATAAATAACACAAAGGCACAAGTTTTGTATCGATTCATCTTCTAAACAATATCCGATCTACCATAAAGGAGGAAAAGATTTGCAAATTGAGTTCTCGCCGACAATACGTTCCCAGAGGGGAACTCTCGAACGTGTTCCCGATGACGGGCGATCGACTCACCAGGGTTCCCCCGGGTGACCCTGCGAAACGATGGGCGGCTGCGGGTTGCGTTGCGCAGGGTCAGCAGCGAGAGTTTGAACCGAAGGGCGGGAATCTTGCCGTGATGCCCCCATTGCCATGAGGATAAATAATGCCATGGCCCATTCCCATGCACGTCGTGATTTGCTTATGCTGTGTAGTAGTTGTAGTCTACTCTACAGCGCCATAGCCATGTAGAATTTGAGCTTTCCTTCTGCGTTCATGAGATTTTATTCTTATTTTTGTTCAAAGTGAGGCGGTTCTAGCTTCTGTGAAACAAATAGGAAAAAATATCCACTCCTCTTTCGGTCTCATTTTAATTGAGAATGGAAGCTAGCGATTCTCCTTCACAGAAAATGGCCGTGGTTGGGACCTTTTGGCAGCAGCTGCTCGGAGCCACAAGCGAGGGTCGTTCTGGAGACCCGCGTCTCGATGAATAAACAAAAAATATTCTTCTGCAAGTGGCTCCCTGTTTCCATCACGTACATGAATTTATTGTGCGTTGGAGTCAAGCCAGAGATCGAGGACAAGTTGATAGTAGTGCATTTTTACCGGCACTTGCGCAGTTGAAGAAAACTGCAGAACACGAGCTTTGCAATATAAGTTGTGGTGTTCCGCTTAAACTGACAGAGAACCTTGATGCCGGCGAGTGAATCAAGAGCAGGACATGTCAAAGACGTAGGAACACTTACTAGACTCCGCATGCTTGGGTTAATCTTGAATTTCTCAGGTGTGGAGCAGAATCACAAGTTTAAGCAGGCTGAATTTCATTTTTTAGCTCTCTGATTGCCATCCGCCTGCATTAACTTCTTAGAACATGGTCGTTGGAATTGGTTTTTTCCCTCGTAGTGATGCAATAATTGCCACTGTTCTTCCAGTTATATTAATGGAGTTGCGACGGAAGTGTGTACTTTCTGACGTCCTCGGTTTATAGTTTTCTACAGAGCTACATTCAAGCTCTTAGACGTCAACGGGGGATTCAACGAGGACTGTCTTTCAGCAAGCGTTGAAGATGAACTTGGATATAAACTTAGTGTGGTAAAACTTCTTCCTTGCGACTTCAAATTGCTTTGCATACCTGCTTAAACATATTGAATGCACGTTTTAAAATATTGGAGTAATGTGGTTTTAACTTCCATCCAGAAAGAGGAACCCGAGATGAGCATTTCAAGAACCTTTGCACTGAAAAGCGCTGGGGGTGTGAAAGGATATAACTTCGAAGTTTGTCCCTCGCGATTGAAAGAATACGTTCCTTGTATTGATAATGTTGCTGCTATCAAGGAGTTGCAGTCAGTGAGCCGGGGGGAGAATTGGGAAAGACATTGCCCCACGCTCACAGAACGCATGTGCTGCTTAATTGCAGCGCCAATTACGTACAAAGTTCCAATCAGATGGCCCAAGAGCCGGGACGAGGTTGATCCCTCTTCTATATTCACCGTGCCTTTCACGTTGATTTCCCAGTTTTCTACAGAGCTACATTCAAGCTCTTAGCTTTAATTTTTGAGTTGACTTCTTCTTGATATCAAATCATTCCATCTCTCTGATTGCCATCTGTCTGCATTAACATTTTAGAACTTGCTCGTAGTTTTGTTGTGTTGGTGCTTTGCGTCCTGCATCTTGACTTGGGGAGATTTTGTTATCCACTGAAGAGCAGTGACAAGTGAAGATTTACCACATGTAACATTTTCGAATGGATAATGCAGGTATGGTACAGTAATGTTCCACACAAGCAACTAGTCGCAGACAAAGGTGGGCAGTACTGGATAAGGCTTGAAAAGGACAGGTTCATTTTTCCAGGATGTGGAACTCAATTTGCACACGGTGCCAATCAATATCTTGACCAAATTAGCAAAGTAAGAGAGAAGACCTTTTGCATTGCGAGTTTCTGAGAAATGTTGCTCTATTGATTGCAAAATGAAAAGTCGTGATCTCAAACGATTTGTAAGGAGTCACTGCAGTTTTTATCCCTTTCAAGCACTTAAAGAGATCAACCTTCACCTCATTGTAGGAGTATATCTGATGCAGATGAGACCTATTATTGAATATGGACGCCGTACTCGTGTCGTCCTGGACATTCGCTGTGGTGTAGCAAGTTTTGGAGCTAGCCTCTTTGACCGAGATGTTATCACCCTGTCCATTGCACCCAAGGATGTTCATGAAAATCAGATACAGTTTGCTTTGGAACGCGGCGTGCCAGCAATGATTGCTATTTTGGCAACTCGCCGACTTCCTTATCCTAGTCAGGTTTTCGATTTGATACATTGCTCTCGCTGTCGAATCAATTGGACTCGAGATGGTAATTGTCTTTCATCACTGTGCCATGAGAAACATCTTCATATCTCTGCATTGGTGGGTTAAAATGGATGTCTTTTCTTGTGGAGATTTAGAGGGATTACCTTTAGCGCAATCATCTTCAACTCCATCAACCTGTAAGAACAATGTTAGATGACGTTGTGAACCTTGCAAGGTCTAGGCGCAGAAGTCCTAAACTTGTCGAGATGCTGTATTCAGATGGAATTCTGCTGATAGGGGTGAATCGTTTGCTCCAAGCCGGCGCATACTTTATTTGGTCGGCTCCGCCTGTCTATAAGAATGAAGAAAAACAAAAGAATATTTGGAAAGGTTGGAGCTCTGCCGTTGTGACTCTGCCCCGCAAAACCTCGCTGCAGGATGTCTGCCCTGACCTTAGGACCTAAACGTTGACATGTCTCTCGTGTGCAGGAATTGAGAGCCTGACTAGTCGTCTTTGTTGGAAACAAGTTGGGAAAGAAGGGCAAGTTGCCGTGTGGCGCAAACCTTTGAACGATTCCTGTTATATTGATCGACCAATTGATACTGTTCCAGCCTTCTGCGACGAAAAGGATGATTCAGACAATGTATGGTAGAGGCTCAAACCTTCAAGGAATCGCTTTTCTTATATTCTTTTTAGATTTTTACTTTCTATAATTTTATTTATTTTAACACCTATCACCAGATTTCCTGAAGGTGCACAGAGAACATCTTGTAGATTTTGCAAGTGGGGGAAAATGTCACGCTAATCAGCGAACTCTTTATCGACCAAAGCTGTTTTGACCTGAAACTTTGCATAATATGCTTCTTGTACCGTTGTTTGCACAAACATTTCGTTGATATCGTGACGAAGACTCCAGAGTAAATTGCAGTAGATCCAAAGAACTGTTGGTAAGGCCCTTTGCTAGACCTCATTTTCATGGTAATTTTCATTAGAGTGATGAGATTGCAGAGCACATTGAACCACGCTTCTACTTTCAGTAACTGTAATTTTTATTAAGCATTGTGAATTTTCGGGGAGGGATTGTTTTAATTGCAGGTACGTTCCACTTAGACCCTGTATGTCTTTCCTGCCTGAAAGCTGAACTACTTCGGATGTCCTTGAATGGCCGATGAGGTTGTCCGCACCTTCTAGAATTCATAGCATTTCTATGAATGCTAGGTTGGCTCGGCATCAGGTACTAAAAGGAGATAGAAGATACTGGTATGTTATAATGAAAGGCTACCTGCGAAGTTTAGGGCTCCGCAAAGAAGAGTTTCGGAATGTCATGGACATGCGAGCTCTGTATGGAGGGTAAGATATTCTTTTGTTGAGTGAATATAAACTGCTTCAGTAGAATGTGCTCCTTATCTTCTTTAAATTAGAATTCATATTCTGTTTATATTGTACATGTTACAGCTGCGTAAGATAGCCGGATCTTTAGCGATAAAGTAATCACCTGAATAAGACAGAGAGGTTGTCTTCATCCCCTTTTATATGAACAGCAGGCACTTCACACGTTGATTTAGGTGACGCTTGAAATTGTAGATTTGCTGCTGCACCAAGACGTGGATTGGTGGGTGATGAATGTCGTTCCAATCAGCGGACCGAATACTTTACCGGTGATTTTTAATCGGGGCCTCATTGGTGTTGCAATTATGAAATCTCGGGGAGGGATTGTTTTAATTTCACGATTGGTATATCCTTCTCATGAATTTCGCAGAAACTCTTCTGTTTCATTTTCATTTTCATTTTCATTTCATTTTAGATGCAAGCTCGGTTGCAATGTTTTGGACTTCGAGTGGCATTTAGCCGTTGACACGTTCTCCCGCATCCATGATCTAATCTGAGATACAATCATATCACTTTCACTTTTGTTCCTTATATCTAGGTGTGAGCCGTTCGACACATATCCCCGGGCTTACGATCTTCTTACAAGCACTTCGTCTTTTTTCTCATTTTCTAATTTGCTTAAGTCATTATAAGCAGCTACTAGGTGAGATTCCTCATGCCATATCAGTTGGTCGAATGATACTGTGGACATGCCTACAATGACAACACAAACACGGAAGCACTATTTGCAGCAAGTGAGGAGAACGGTCGATTAGCGGCAGAAGATGAGATGCGATTTCGCCCACCTACATCGTGATGAAAACCTTGTGCAAATAGCGCGACTTAATAATTATTTTGGTGAAATAACTCAGCAAGTATTGGATAGCAATAAATCGGTTACTAATGTAATTGATGCCAGCAGGTGCAACATTGCTCACATAGTACTAGAAATGGACCGCATTCTGAGGCCAGGGGGTTGGGTGCTGGTGCGGGAGTCAAATGCTATAGTACGTCGGGTGCAAAGGCTGGCCAAATCAGTTCGCTGGCGGACACAAATTCTAGACACGGAGAATTGGAAATATTGCAAAGATAAGTTACTCTCTTGTCAGAAACTACTTTGGCATAACTGATGTACTTTTATGTTCTGAATTTGTGCATTCGTCGATTGTAGAATAAGAGTAATTTGATAACGCCAAGGGGCAGTAGTGGAGGTTGGTAGTTAGTCCTGTTCGGAAAGGCCATTCTAAAATTATAGAAGCTTCACTCCTCGGCATTTGATCTCATCTTCCGATTGTGACATTCACTAACCAGAGCGGTTTGAGACTTCTTAAGCCGATCAAGGAGTCTAATCGTGGAATCTTTTTTCAAGTAAAATATGGTTGACGTGTGAAGTGCTTCAATGAAATAAACCAAAGCATACAACAAAGTCACATCACTCCTTATATTGCAACAAATGTTATGCCTTGAAGAAGATTTATTATCTGGGAGAAAAACGTAATATAATGAAATCATATTTAAAGGTATTATTTCTTTAATTAAAAATTAACATCTGTTTTGGTTATTATTGATAAGTCTTAACATCACCCAATTTTGAAACTTATAATATGATATAGAAGCTTTAAATTATAACACCAGCCGTTACAATTTCAACTTTTTAATATGATGTGGTTACATTACAGTATAATGTAAAGATTTCTGCTTACGTGAATAAGTTGTAAATTAACCTAATTTATTTTTTTTGAATATTTTGAGGAATCCTCAAGTCTAATACTTTATTTATGTGAAATTTTTATGTGAAATTTTTTTCTTGTGTCAAACCATTATATCATACATCTTTGATATTTTGGTCTAAACCTTTACACTTATTTTATTTTACGAATTATTTAATACACACTTGTAATTCTTTTATGTCCATGAATTCAATAACAAGTTACACGAATCATTCCATATATAAGACCAACAAAGCAAAGATCATCTCGGAGTAATGTTTTGATGACTGTGAAAGTCTCTTGATAGCAATTTGAAAGGAATCACTCCATAGTGTATATATATATATATATATATATATATATGTTTTATGAAGAAAGGTACAATAATAAAATAATGAATTTATGCATTCATGCAAATTGCCACAAATAAAAAAACATTATAAATCATCAACAAAATTTGGAAATAGAAACAATCAAACAAGCAGCTTAATATTAGTTATGTAAGGATAATTTTATTTGTAGAATATTGGAAAATAGTAACAAAAAAATGTGTATTGGCACATAGTATTATACCTAGAAGACTACATTAGGGTACAAAAAACTGTGTAAGCTACTAGAAAAACAATACTAAAAAGAAGAGTTAAGCAGACTGAAGATGGTTTTCTGCTTTACTAAAGCTTTTTATCTATATTTTTTACTTATTTATCTTCCAAGGCTAGAATCTCTCAGAGACACACACACATATATATATATATATATATATCACAACATAAAGTTTTACTATATGACGTTAAATAAATCTTAAATAGAATTAGACCAGCTTAATGTACATGTGACTGATCAATTGAATATGTATGCATCTTCCAGTTTTATTGTATATTATTTATTATTTGTAATATAATAATAATGGTAATAGATGTCCACAAATGTATTTATATTAGCTTTGATTTTATTTTCTGGGTTGAATTTGAATTTTGAGTATGTATCTTTAAGCATAATCTAGCTTTTTTTTAAGTGGATTACATTTGTAAACTAGTTTAATTTCAAAATATACCAAAGTATCATAAGTATTTATTATCACTACATAAATTATCCAGCTATTTTGGTCTGTGTGGACAAAGGCTTTACATATTGACCTCAAGTTCTATCTACCCACTTGGTTTTTTAGTTCATTCAAGAAATACAAATATATTAGAAGCCTCATCTTCTTAATAAAATATTTCTAAAAAAAATAAATTAAATTTAGATCCCTACATTTTATGAATTTTTTCGTTGCACATAATAATTCAATATGTATAAAAATTATTATTCTAGTTTTACTAGTTATTTTGGTTTTTAAATCTTTCATATACAAATTCTGAAGTATTTTTCATTTTCATTTTGATTTTTACGAAGTTCAATATGTAAATGTAATATCCTCAAAAGATATGAGAATTGTTCAAAAATATTATTTTCAGTTTAGAAAGGAAACTCTTTCTAGGAAATATTTTATAAAATCTGGTACACACAATCAAATTCTACACAAAATCTCAGAATCATTTTAATTTGTAATTATTAGCTGTAGGTTTGTAAAATTATTGTTACTAACCAAACCCTCTTGTTTCTAATCTTCTTCATAACAAGTACACATATTTCTTAATTTATTCAGTCCAACCCACTTTGTTTCCAAATTTTCATCACTCACTTTCATAACTCACTCAATCAAATATGAAGTTTGTTAAGAAGCACGATCTGCATTGACTCCTTGATTGTGTAATGCTTGATATTAATTGCAAATAAACAAAACATTTATGATTTAAAAAAAGGACTTCTGCAAATCATTAATCTTAAATCAGAAATGTTAAGAAAAATGGGAGGATGACAGTCTCTTAGTTCTCACAGTCAAGTAAAAGAAGATACTGAAGCAAAGGAACACAACATGGCCTTGAAAAAGGGGTCCAAAATCATGTGTCATGTGTCATGGAGGGTCGACTACCAAGGGATAGAAAATACGCTTTCCGGGCCTCCAAAACGGCTCGTCCCTGCTGGAAATGAGGTGACCTGGACGGGTAGTTGTAGTTGGACATGTTAGCATTCGGGAGCCGCGGAATGATCCGGTTTTGCATCTTCACAAACTCTTCACCCAACTCCTCTAATTTCTTTGCTTGGGCACAAGCTACACAAACATCCAGCCCCCACCACCACCTTTTGCTTAAATAATTGTTAAAATAAATTATGTTCTTTGCCCACTACCCCCAAGCTCAAGACTAACAAGTGGAAAGAGGTTAAAACATAGAACCTCCCTTTAAACTTGACACCCCATGTAAGAATTTGTTAGAAAAGTATTCATCCACACGTTGGATTTAAGATTACTTTTTAGCAAAATCCATGGAGGAAAGCTAGTAAACAACAAAGAGAAACGTTGTAAAGTTGGCCACTAATCAAAGCAGAAGTAGTGAGTTTTTACAAGTGAAGAGTGTGCAATACCCCTGTTGTGGAGTTGCCTTTTGAGGTACAAGGCTTGAAACCGCTGGTCAAGGGCATGCAACTTCTGCTCAGCGGCAACTGCAAAAACCACCCCCAGAAATCCATCTCAGATCCCCTCCACTATTCCACATGCAGGTATGCATTGTTCCGCCCCAAAAGAATTAGGGTTAGGGTTAGGGTTGGGAGAGAGTGAGTGAGTGGTAGACGTACGTCTACTGCTGCAAAGGCGAGCAAGGAAGTGCTCCTCGACGTGCAGGGCCTTGGTCTTCACGAGCATCTTTGCATTCTGGCCTTGCATCTCCCCTTTCTTGCCTTGCACCAGCGTCAATGCACTGTCCCTCTCCCTGACCCGGTGGCTGTGCATCTTCTTATTGTGCTCAAATCTGCATTCGCAACAGTGAGCACCGAAGCTTGAATGATAAACAAATTATAAAAGAAATTAACGTTTATTGGCATTCATCAGGTGGTGTGCTGGTGAGAACCTCTTTTCAAGCGCTAAGCCCTCTGAAGCTGCAACTGGGTCCTCTCCTGTCCGGATAACTTGTTGAGTGGCTGCACATCACATTGAAAAAATGGATTAGAAAGTTAGAAAGGGTAACTTGAAGAAGAAGAAGAAGAAGAAGAAGATTTGCATTGTGTTGGGTTGAAACCAAAAACTGATTGTGAGTATTCTGGTGTCTGTATCATTCATCTGAAGATAATTCAATGGTGGTGATTTTTTATTTTGTTTGTTCACTCAAATAACAACCACTTTGAGGATCAGCTCATTCTAATGGACATTATATTGAAGGTTGGGCAGAAGAACTGTGCACGTTTAGTACCAACAAGGTCTTTATAAGTGAAATTATATATGTTATTCTTTGGTTGAAGTATATTAAACTTCATTATCTCTTCCATTCTTGCATTTACTAAACTCTCACTGTATGTATGTATATATGTATGCATGTATTTCTTGATATAATTGTTTTTTGTTTTTTACTCTTGAAGTTTTATATATAAGAATTTCATGAATTTGATCAAAATTTCAGTCTTTTGTTTATGTCTATACATATATATATATATATATATATATATATATAATGAAAAAGAGAATGGATTCCTTCACTTGTCATTAGTATAATTACCTTTTGTTACACGAAGGAGTTGAAGTGCACGAATCTTCTCAATAATATGTTGTTGCCTAAGGCAGTTCTTTGAGATTTCCCATTCCACTACATGATTCTTTGCTTTGAATATTATTGTTTGCTTCAACATTTCCATCTGTACTAATTTAATGTAAAAGAGAAAAAAGAAAAAAGAAAAAGAAGCTGATGAATGAATAAATAAATTTCAATAACACAAATGAGATTTGGGTGTTTTACATAATTATGTTGAAATATATGTCAAACTAAAACTCAACAACTTGCAAGTAAAGTGAAGATATTTTGATTATAGTTTAGTAGATGGATTTGTGCGTGATAAATATAGCAATTTAATGGAAATCATTAACATATATTTTTTATTATTATCATATGAATTTCGAATTGGAAGCTAAATAAATTAGTTTAATCAATTTTTTTTAAGTATTAGTTTTCATATTATCTCACCTCTGTGAATAATTCATATGCTTAAAGACTACATAAGGTTTCAGTTAAGGAATTCGCTACATTGTTTTTGAAATCTAAATTTGAACATAATTATCTCCAAAAATTAAATAATTAAAAAATAATAATTGGAGTTGTTTTGACATTTTTTGAATTGAAAAATTAAGTTAAATCCACCTTAAATACAATTGTTGCAAACTAGTGTAATAACTCATCCACCCAGACTATTCATCAAGGGCATATGATATTTTCATTGGAGCAATAAAAAGCTATAAACTTGCATGATTTTAAACTTTAGAAACTGTCAATTTTTTAAAAATTATTGACATCTATCATAAATTCGATGATACATGTATATATATATATATATATATATATATATGAAGATCTGTCTAAGATTGATGGGCAATCATCTATACTTTCATAATCTTTAAAACAAACTATTCAAAAAATCTATTAAAATCAGTAAACAGACATGTATGTAGATTTTGTTTGCAACAAAATGTTATAAAACAATCAAATAGCCATAAGAGAGTTCTGAAACGAAAAAAATGAAGAAAAATGAAGAAAAAAAATGAAACTCTTGCCTTGGTGTTGGCCTCGTAAAGAACCACTTTGTTGAAGTCCTCAATGAGGGAGCAAGGGAGCAAGACCACATCAGCATAGTCACCTTGAAGAGGATCCAGAATGGCTTCAACAAACCCAGATTTCATCTTTATTATAAACTCCAGATTCTTCCTCCCTATCTCTCGCTCCTCTCGAAAATCTATCACAAACCCACCATCAAGTGCACACACACACACAGAGTAAGGTTTAGGGTTAGGTCAGAAGTTATCCTCATAGTTTTGCCTCTATTAATGATGGGTGGATTATGAAAGCGAGAGAGCGAGTGTTGTGGAGGAACCAGCCATGGTGCGCAGGCAAACTTCAATCTCCTTGGAGTTGGAATCATCGACTTGGGTGAGGTGCACGAGAAACCCGGCCATGCTCTTCATAATGCTTGTGAGCCGTGCGACCTCGGCCTCCTGCTGCATCTTCCTTTTCCGCGTAGCCAGCAGCCGCTCCCACTGTGGCACTGTGATTTCCTGCCCTCCCAGCACATTACACATTATTTTTAGCCCTAAAAAAATGACCTCTAGATTCATTTCTCCACTTTTGCATTGCAATTGGAAAATGCTGGAATTCGGTACCGGGGGCCTGTCGTTGAAAGGGTCAGCTGGGGCCTCGAGTGGTGGTGGCTGTGGTGGTGCCTTTAATACCTGCTAAAAAAACACATACAACTCCACTCTAATTGGTACAATGAGAGTTGTAAAGACACGCATGTGTGGGTATGTTCCACCCTAATATATACAGAAGCATATATGATTTTATATATTTATTGTTACAAATGAATCCTAGAAATTGGCCTCTGTTTTGCTTGTAGGGTTGTTTTTTTTAATATTATTTTTTTATTTTAATTACTGCGTTAGACTGTCGACGGGATGGATTGCGGGATGGGCTGCGTGAAGACGTTGAAGTTGTTTGCTTGGTCATTGCCTTCTTTGCTGATCTCGCAGCTGTAGACACACCACTACCCTTAGCCCTGCACACATGACAATTATTCTCATATTTTCGTTTCTATTTCACAAGGGGGGGAGACTTTCATACTTACTTGCCTACAGAATCGAGGTACTTTATACATGCCATCAAAGTACAAATAACATTTTCCATATTATGTTTTTTTTTTTGTTTTGTTACTGGAATAAAAAGAAAGAGACAATAACCAAGACATTTTTATCTACAGAGAACTGTATGTTATGAGCCAATTGGTAAAAATAAAAGTCAAAATTAAAATTAAAAATAAAAATTCATCATATTAGAAGACAGATTCACACTTTGTGGCATGGCATTTTACTTTGGGCGGTCTTTGAATTTCTTATGCAGAATGTTGATTGCATCACCAGTATCCGCAAAATCTTTGCGGAAGTTTTTGTCTTGCAATAAATCTTCCTTTGTGGCAGCTTGGTACTTAGCTTCAAAACTCTCCACCTAACCCACAGAATAAGAATAGCAACAACAACAACAACAACAACAACAACAACAAATCTCTTAATAGACATATAAAAACCCTCATTGCCCGCATCCACAACTGTGCACAACAGTCCGGTGATTTCCATCCATGTTTGCTTGGAATACACCACAACAAAGTACTTTTGTTGCCTAAACCCCTAAAGGCGAGATAAAATAAATAAATAAATAAATAAATAAAAAGTTAAACGAAGTAGACCATGTGGTGAATGTGTTATTCTTTAAAGGAATGCAGGCTTACTTCTTTCTTGAACTCTGCAAGGGAAGCAACTGACTGGGCCTTGAATGTTTTGAGTCTTTCCATGTTTTTGTTCATGTTGGCCTCAGTTCTTTCGTCCACAAATTCGTCCTTCTCAATTGATGCACTCAGCCTGGCTATTGTTTCCTCTATGGCAATGCATTGGGCCTCAACCTTGCTCATGTTTTAACCCACCATACAGGAGTGATTATTTGCAAGTATGATAGTGGAAAAAACTCTATCCTCTCTCTCTCTCTCTCTCTCTTTTTGATTTGTTTGTTTGTTTTTTTTTTAAACTCTCTTAAGGTGAAAGTAAATGAATAATTCCAGATCATATTTGGTTCATGCTCTCACATGCTCCAAACAGAGGAAAAAGAGAAGAAATTGTTTGTGCATCACACCGAGAGGCGCTGTTGGAACAAATCCTCCATCTGGGCATCGAAATTAAAACAAATATTGTCCACTTCAGCTCTGAGCGCTTTTTGCTCGGCCTCTTGTGCTCTGATTTTTTTATCTTTTTCATCTGCTATAGCCTTCAAGGTGGCACAATTCCACCATTCAGAGATTTTCCAGAAAAAAACACAAAACACAATACACAAATTCCGATTAGCACCAAAAAAAATAAAAAAAATAATAAAAAAATAATCTGTGTAACTTTTGAACGGTTCCCTTTGCAAAAATACACAATATAGAGTAACAATAAACACTTAGTTTTTTTGTTATTCTTTTCAGTTGGTGACATTTGTTTTTATTTTTTTGACTTGGGTCATGTTGCTGTCGTGGGAACCTTGAGCATGGCATCAAAAGCTTTGATTTCAAGGTGTTGTTCCTTGGTGAACTTTTTAGGGTTGCCTTCCATCCAGGCAGGAAGCTTGATCTGTTCCTCCGCTCCCACCACCTCAAGCTTCTTCTCTAGAATGCCTCCCATCATGTCCATCAAAGCCCGCTCGCATGCATCATTTCCTGCTAGCAACCTTTCCTTTCATCCATCCAAACCCCCCAACATTAACTAGATGTAAAGTTTGTATGAACTGGTACCACAACACTTACTCTCTACAACCCTTGTCATTGAAGTACTCAAAGATAAATTTTATTTATTTATTTATTTATTTATTTATTTATTTATTTATTTATTTATTTATTTTGTGGTTTTGTGTATGTGTGTTTATATATATATATATATATATTAATTAAGGAATGTTTTTGAATTTGTTGTATTAAGCATCCTGCAAACCTGGCTTGTTGCTCCTCGAAGTGGGCAAGCTGCAGGGCGCGTTGCCTCTCAGCTTTGTTCAGGTGCTTCTCCACCAGCACTTCATCGTCTGCAACGGTAAAGATGTTGGGCATACTCTGCAGATGTAGGCATTCATTCATGCCTCAAATCAAAACACACACACACACACACAGAGAACAAACAAACGAACAAAGACACTCGCTCACTCACTCACTCACTGTTGGCGTCGCTGCATCCTTCAATTGGTGAAATAGAGAGGAGGCCTGTTGCAATCCTTTGTTTGTGCCATACTTCAACCAGAGCGAATGAGAGTGAGAAACTAAGCAAAAAAGTGGATCATATTCTTACGTCCACAACTTCGTTGAGGTCGGGCCATGGATAAACTCCAGGCTGGGACAGCATCTTGTGCAAATCCAGTATCCTCGTTTTCATCTCCGAGACTCGGGAGATGAGGGACACTTTGTTGGACCTCGCTTGCGCTAGTTGCTTGTTGAATGCCGACCTGATCTCGCGGAGTTGCATGTGAAGTAGGAGCCGCTGCACGCACGCCCTCCTCCCCCCATAAAGCCACCACGGTCAGCCAGCCCTTGAAGCTCGAAATAGACGACGACGACGACGACGGTATTGCAGCTCACACAACAAAGAATCCGAGGGGCACGCGAGTTCCACCCACTTGGATCCGCTTCCTTTTCGAAGTCTGCAACTGAAACGGGCTGTACAGGAACATGGACGCGGGCGAATTCTCGCCGATCTCAATCTCTTGGTCGTCATCGTCCTCCTCGGCGTCAGGCTTGATCTCCGCCACTGGTCTAGCCTCCGCTTCGACGCCACCCTCACCCTCGCCCTTGCCTCCTTCCCGCTCGACCACGGATTCTCGCATGCTCATCCTGCAGTCACACCCACAATCATCCTCATCTTCTTCAGCATCGTCATCGTCGTCAGTTTCTTCCGATGAACAGAAACAACGGGGGGGGGGGGGGGGGCTGCAGCCAAGTACCGGCTGTCTGCGGGATTCGGCTCCAGGACACTCATGTTAGACTGGTTAGACTTGGAGGAGGCCTTGGAGCTGCGGTAGCTGGAGCTTTGCGAGGAGGTCTCGACTTCGAATGCATCAGGGGCAAGGCTAGGAGGGGGACCGAACGCAAGCGCGTTGGCGGCGTCGATCTCAGCCAGGCGAGTCGCGGCCTGCGCGGCCTCTTGCGCGGCGAGCTCCACCGCCTTGTGTGCGGCTTGCTTCGCCATCTCCCGGTGCAAGAGCTTCATGTGGTGGTGTTCATACATTTCCACCTGCCTGTATAATTTCCCGAGCTGGGCTACCTTGGGGTTGAAGCTCGGCGCAGCGAGCGTGGGACAACTCCACACTTCATATCCTTTCCCACATGGCCACACCGCCATTCCTGTTTCCCCCCTCCCCTTCAAACCGCTCCTCAGTTTTCGACTTCAATTTTACCCAGTTTAGTCGCTTCTTTCAAACATGAATTTCGGCACTTCGGAGAGCTGAAACTTTGTATAATCTTAAAGTATTTTCTGTTTAGAATAGTTCACCAGGTTCTGCCATGACGCTCCAGCACTCCTCCTTGAGGCGCTCCGATAGTATATCCTTGTTCACGTTGCTGATCCGGCTCTGTTTCATTGCAAAAGGGTTTTTATGGATTCAGAAACTGGAAGACGATGACCCTTGGCTTAAACCCTGAACCCTTTGAGATGGGGTTTTGAGAGAGAGAGAGAGAGAGAGAAGACTAGCCATGGGCAGTTGTATTTTTATTTTATTGTTTGTTTGTGTTTTTATGAAAGAGCAAACTGTCTTATACTTCCTCATGGGCTTCTTCAACTTTTTTCCGCAATCCCTCCTGCAGCTTTCTTTCCATGGCAGTGTCAACAACCATTTCATGGATTCCCAGCTTCTCCAATGGTGGTGCCTGCAATTTCAGAGTTAGTTGTGCTATCATTCCAATCTATGCTAAACAAGATGTTGCAGTAATCTGAACTGTAACCATAGTTGTATTAATAAATTAATCCTTCAATGAGAAGATTGTGTTGTTCTTTAAAGATAAAGTTTGATGTATTTACATTCTATGTTATCATTTCACTTAGAGACTAGATAATGAAGTTACTGCCAAATAACACCATGTTACCTGAATATAAAGACGAGAGAGAATAATCATAAAAATAAAGTCTTAAATATTTATAGTCTCACCTGTAGTAATAGTAGTTGTTGTTGCTATCACTTTCATAGTTGACAAGCAAAAATAAATAGCAAATAAAAATGCTTATGAATTGCTACTTTTCATCCTTTATTTTTTATATTGGTTTGTTAATAATATAGTAGCAGTTTGCTGGCTACCATTTCATTGGCATTGTGCACTTGTGCATAAGCTTCTCTGAGCCCATGAATGGCATCCTTCACTTTCTTCCGCTCAGCATCACCCAAAGCCAAATACCTGAAAACTCACAACCACCCATGGTTTTATTAGTTGATTGATCAATTCAATATATAGTAAACGATTTATTCATCTTTGTGACTACAATTCTAATCCTCTTGGCTTCAGGAAGGTCACACAAAATAGTCCAACAGCAGTGGCATGATTCACAAGAACTAAAACCTTAAAATTCAAAATATAAATAATAATAAAATAAAATAAAAAGCTTGCAGTTTTAGGGTTCCATGCTGTCTACTCAGCAAAAAGCATTAAAATTTGGGTCACCTTTGATGAAAAAGGTTTTGTAGAAAAACCTGGCCTCTGTGTCTGCAAGATGTTGTTCCATGATGGTGAGCTTTGTAGGGTCTTCCTCCAGCTCATGAACTGTTAAACTCATACTCAGTGGCTCCACTGCCAACAATAGATATCCAATTAGAAGTTACAACTACATCTTGTTATTACCAATGCAATTATTATGGTAATCTATGAACAACAAGAGATAAACAACAAAAAACTCTTTTAACTGCACTTTGTGAACAATACTGGTTCCTTGGGTTCAAAAGGATGGGTTGAAAAATTGTCATACATTGTTAATAGTGGGTCTATTTTTATATTGTTATTATTTTTAATTTGTTTTTTGGCACCCAGTTTGCATAACATAACATGCTGTAGTTTGGTAATACAAAATAAACCTGTGGTTTTGCAGTGGGGTTTAGGAGCCGCAGAGATGACCCCAGCATGGGAATAGTTGAGGCAGTGGAGAACACCATTGTTCCCGCCCGTGAACACCATGCCATTGTGTGCAGCAGCAACACAGCAAATGCCTGTGCTGAAAAAATCCTGAAGCTGCAGCTCCAAGGTCAGCTGGGGCGACTTGTATGGATCCAAGGCATCCATGTACACTTGCAATGCGCCATCTCTTCCCACTGTCACTATAACCTTCTCCTTCTCCAACAATGCTACAATAATTCATTCAATTTACATGGTAAGATTTATTATTATTATTATTATTATTATTATTATTTTAACGACAAACATAAAACAAAAAATCATTCCTGTAAGGGTTTTTGTAAAGATAAAGAAATGAATTATTTGGAGTTATTGCAAATTTTGGAGGATATTGTTGTTCATGCTATGGAGAAAAAATAGGTATTCTACCTCATCCTTCTTTTTCTAACAATTTTTAGATTGATTTTCTAAAGTCAAATCCAACCAAGAGTAATTGAGACTTCTCAATTTCAATCAAACCTAAAAGGAATTAAAAATTTGTGACCTCTCTGTAGAATCCAGCTGTGGAAATTTTTTTGATGCTGGTTAGGATGGATGGGTCAATTTAGTAAATACTTGGATTAATTCAACAATTCCCTCTCTCTATATATATTAACATATATATATATATATATATATATATATAAAGAGAATGTTTGAGAGGGAGAGGGTGGGTGAGAGTGTACCAAGGGCAGTCCCTGGCTTGTTGTGAGGGGCAAGGCTGAGGTGAGGGGCCAGGGCAGTCGCCTCTGTCCCTGCCCAAGCGTTGGTGGCCTCGGGCAGCCTATACTGGTGCAATTTTTTATCATACGCGAGAGCCCACACCACTTTCATCTCAAGCTTCTCCTTGTCCAAATAGTATCTCACACATGCCATGTCATTCAATGCGTAGTGCACATTGAAGCTGCCACATGGTGCCCACTTGTTATTCCCCTCATCCATGCCATCTGGCATTCATACATTGAACACTATTATTATTACTTATTAATTACTATTTTGTTTACTTATTTATTTTATGTTTTGCATCAATTGCCTTTTTCTTTGAAGTCCACTATGTTCAAAAAAGAGTTCATTGTTTGGTAGTCTTTGATTGGGTACTTTTAGATATACCACCTCTCCTGAATTATTTGCTTTGGCCAGTGAAACCAAAACATTCAAATCCTTTTCTCCTGTATCACAAGGTTCCAATATCCAATTCATTTGAAGGCACCATTGACAGATGGGTTTGTGTGCATTCAGAACAACTATGTTTGGGTTCTCACACTTGGAAATATGGAACTGTGAATGAATGAACAAATAAATCATACATCCATACACACACACACACATGTAATTATATATTATGGTAATTTTCACTGGTTAATATTATTCAAATGATGCCCACCTTATTTTGATATATTAGATTTAACACATGGAGTTTGAAGGAGAAGTACCCGACTCTGATGTTTTAGCTTCAAAGGTGAGAGCAAGGACAGGATAGCCCATGACTGTGTAGCCAAGTAACTCAAAGGTGTTGTATTCCAAGGACTTATTCTGAAGAAAGTATAACTGGCCATCACTCTTTGAAGCAGCTACCAAGATCATATTACTCTTGTTGTAAATAATCTACAAAATTTCAAGATTTAAAAAAAATAAATAAAAAACAAAAAAAATCCGTAGGTCCTCACTCCTTTTGCTAATTGATACATATTATAAACTTTAATCATGTAGATAAATATTTTATTTTATTTCATTGTATTGTATTTTAAAAACAGTATATTGTCAAACTGGCACTGTAATTATATTTGATGGAAAAGTAATTCCATCAGTGAAATGTTTTTTTGTTCTTCATATTAAGCTCAATGTGAAGTAAACTAATTCTACGCTAATTCTTTTCAGTTTTTTAACCACCTTCATGACTATCGTTTTGTATTTTGAAAAAATATTTCTAAGTTTTCAAATTTACAGTTTTTACAGAATGTCTACATCTATCATGCAACATGTTGTCCTGCAGCCAAGGGTTTCAATACCTCACAAATGGAAAGGGGGTATTTAATGGAGACAAAGTAGAGAAAGCGAGGATTGTATTACTTGATCAATAGATCTTGTGTGCACCTTTACTTGCTTCACAATCTTTGAATCACCTGTACTTTGAATGTGGAATACATTCATGTAGCCAGCCAGTGACCCAGTTACAATAAATGCCTGCCAAGTCAGCACCACAACAATAAATCGTTTAGTACCAAAATAAAATCTTTAACAAACAAAATAACAACGAAAAAGTTATAAAATTATATAAAAAAAAACTTACCAATGAAGATGTATGGATTTCAACCTCAATTCTTTTCCTCATGTGAGCCATTTCTCTCCCATAAATATACATAAATTTGTGTGTATATATGTGGATTTAATGAATTGTTTGGAATGGTAAAGGGTGAAGGGCATTCAGCTAAAAAGAATGTATGTATACATAGTTCCATTTGTACTAGTTGGCAGTGATAAGTTGGCATAATTGTGGTGTCTAATGTTGTTGTTGGTTTTATAGAGTTTATTGAGCATGGAGTTAGAAAACACAGAATGAGGTAATAAACCCAAAAAAGACAGACAGTTTCAAGTTATAGGGATAAAAATGCAGGTAGATCCCATACATCATCAAATTCACTAAGAATGCACAAGACCCGTTGAGGGGACTTCAAGGATTGGCATGAGGTTTCCTTGCCCAGGGCAGCTGCCCAACTCCTCACAGTTCCATCTTCCCCACATGTCACCAACACCTTCCCACCACTGCCCTAAAAACAAAAGGTAAAAAAAGTAAAAAGTAGAGCAAGCTTATGTTTTAAATATCAATAACAAAAGAAGAAGAAGTTGGACTCTTGGTTTTGTAACCCATCATTGGTCAGAATTAGGTAGACCAAACAAAGGAAGAAGAAGGAACTGAGATGGTGATGGAACGAGAAGAGTACTGACCAGACCAAGCCCATGGCCAGGATGGCGCCACGGTGGAAGCGGCATTGCCACGTCAGTTCCACCAAGGGGTCCACGGTGGCATGCGCCACATCAGCAATGCGAGCCAAGAGTTGTCGGCGGTGGATCAGCGCGGAGGCGAGGATGCCGCGCGACGAGGCCACGAGCAGCGCTTCCTCGTCGCCGCGGTAGAGCGCCGACACCACGCCGCCGAATCCCAGCTGCAGCTGCTGCACCACGCGGAAATCCTCGGGGCGCAGCGCCTCCCACTCCTCCCCCTGCTGCTGCCCCGCGGCCTCCACCGCCTTATTCCCCTTCCCCTTCTTTGCTTTCACTCTCGCTTTCATCTCCACTGCCGTTGTTGCCCTCGCTTTCTTCTTCCGTGCGGGGAACCCTATCCAGGTACAGCTCCCGTTCTCCGTCACCGCGGCTAAGTTGTTCTGCCCTCCGCACAGCGCCACGATCCTGTCACCGGTCCCCAGTGTGAGGATGGTTTTGGGCTTGGGCGTCTCCTTCGTGGGCGGATACTTCACGTCGAAGCTCACCACCACGCCTTCCATGCATCCAGCGTACACCACGTCGCCGTCTGCTCCCCAGCAGTGACAATGCGCCCGGTAGGGCTCGCATTGCCGCTCCACTTGCTCCCATGTCACCACCTACACACTTCCCCGTTTTGCATTCTCAGTTCTGCTTCTTTTTTTTTTTTTTCAGAAAAAAGTGATTTCCAAATTGGGTGTGACAGAATGCTGTGGAATGTTTGCAATGCAGTGTTTAGTTGCTTTGTTTGTGTTGTGGGTTTTTATAAAGTTGATATTTTTATGATTCGTACATGGAATTGTTGCTCATATGTCCATATGGAAAGATGGCCGTTGCCACTGATGCACACTTGGTTGTTTCTAACCGGAGAGAAGCTGGCGAAGTTGGCTATTTGTTTCAACTTGCCTTCTGCCATTTTGGTGGCTCCTTTGGTGTCCTCAAGGTTCCACAAAATCTTTACAGCACACACCGTCACATTTTCTAACTTGTCAGATTTTATTATTGTTATTATTAACAATTAATGAACTAGAAGACTCGATTGGATCGAATTGATTTACTAGACAACAAATCCTTGCAAATATTACAAAATATGTGCTTTGTCAAGACATTCTTAATGAATAAAACTTGGTAAATTATGGCAAAGATATTGGTAAAAATTAATGGATTATGAAGTCCTGAGCAAGAGGGTTATCCAGTCATAGTTTTGCACTTTCAAATGGGTGGATTCCTGTAGTAGGAATAGTCATAAAAAGAAATTATGCAGCATTCGAGGAAATTGTCCATAGAACTCCTGAGAACTCACCAGGCGGAAATCAGGTACTGCAGAGGCCGTCACAAGCCTGGAGGGGGAGGACACAGAGAAAGCCAGCACACTCACATCCAACTCCCCCAATCCTGATGGCACACACACACACACACACATATGGCACACAACAATGCAACAAAAACCTGTTAAACAGAAAGGTTAAAAAACATAACCCCCCATTCCCTTCTCTCAAGTGATGTCAAGCATCCATTTAGCATGCATCCTCACTCCCTCTCTTTTAGGGTTGTTGTTGTTCTTCTTCTTCCTTACCAGTGAAGGTGAAAATCTTGCGGTTGGCATAGTTCATTTGGTGAATGTGCACTGCTGGTGGCAGCCCCTGGTTTTTGCACACCCGCCCACCACCCCACACTCCTCTCTTTCAAGCTTTTGTTTATGTAAATGAATGTATGAATGCTTTTAGTTGTAGCAGGATTTGCTTATTTAAGTGAGGAGGAGGACACACCTTGTCGACAAAGGCAAGGGTGCCGTCTTGGTTGTGGAATGCTGAGGTCTGGAGTCCAGCATTTGGCCCCCACATGAGAAGGCGGTTGCCACCATAGCCATGACCCCCACTGCCACTCCCACCATTGCTCTTGTTGGTGGGGAGGGAGTAGAGACAGAAGCCATTCCCACAGATGGCCACAGCCGTCCCATTGTCCACATAGTGCACAGGAGTGCCTTCATACCCCACCACATACCTGCACTCCTCCCCCTTCTCTTAGAATTGAGAAAACACCATTATTCATGAAACAGAGATTGAAGGTAACCCCTGTACATCACAAGAAATTTTGCAATAACTCCTATCACATTTGCTCTGGAAACATTGTGTGCAGGGAAACCATTTTGATGTTCCTTTATTGAATGGTTCCATACACCACATTTGCAGTTGTGTGTATTGTTTTCAGGTAGCATTGTTCTCATGTCAAACATGTCCTAGTTTTCATTTTTTTCATTTTTTTTTTTTTTTTTTTTTTTCATTTTTTTTCCCTGTCTAAATTCCTTTACTGCAACAAGCATGGTGAATGATTATTTGGTCTTTAGCTGTTTCTCTTGGTGAAACAAAACCAGCTGTAGAAAAATACAAGCAAGAAATTGGATTCCTTGTGGAAGTCCAAATCCTTGCTCTGCAGTCCAGAGATAAGAACCCTAATTTTAGTGAACCTTGCAAAGGAAGTGCAAGAAGGATTCCTGAAGGAGGGATTGCAGGACAGGTGCATACTCAGGGAGAGACATTCAACAGCAAGGAAGAGTTTTTTCTTATGATCTGTGTGTGATTTTGTTTTGGGAAGGGAGATGGAATCATCCACTTCCCCTGGCTTCCAGAAGCAAAGAGCACAGCTGGGTTGTGAATCCCACCAAAAACATTCATTAGAAGAAGAAATGAGGCATTCTGACTTTCTCACCACCCCAGTGAGAAACCCTAAAAGCAATGGGAACTGTTCCCACCACAGTTTTTATGAAGAACACTGGGTTGGTCTGTGTGCCCCAACCTCTAGTTTAGCTCCCAACTTTTTTTTCCTGCAGAAGCCATTTCTGTATGAAAAAACGAAATAAATGGGGTTGTGGGTTGTGGGTTGTGGCAACCATGGGGATGTGGATTCAAGCAAGCAAGCAAGCAAGCAGAAGAAGAAGTAGTAGAAGAAGAAGCAGAAATCATCTGCTGCAGCAGGAGTTAAACTAGTAACTGCTTCACAACCTCATCCATCCTCACTGCTTGGATCTAGACTCTACGGTTGAATGAAAAATTCACCCTTGTTGGGTGCATATTCAAACCCCTTGTTGAACCAGTTAAGTCAAGCTGTGCAATTTGTTTATTTCACTATTTCTTTTTTCTGCTTCATCTTTTATTTATTTATTTTTCATTAAAAAAAAGGAGAAGAAGTGGTGTAGATAATGAGGTCTTTGGTTGTGCGTCATAAAATCCTTTTTTGACAAAGCAGTCGACAGTCCATTTACCGTTTGGCACTTCTATGTGAAATCTAATGTTTTTTGATGAATTACATCGATTTTTTTGACAAAGACATATAAATGGGTTTTACTCACCTAAATTATATTTTTGTTGGGTGTTCCAAACATGGAAAATTCCAAACATGGTTTACAAGTCTGAATAAGTTAAGTTAAACCATACATACTTGGAGATTGGAAATGTTTTCCTTTTCTCACTCATTTCATATGAAAAAGTATGTGTGAATTCTAAATGAGTGTGATATAGAAACAACTTACAGGATTGATGTGATTTAAAAATAAAATAAAAATGGCATGCAGTAGGACCTCAAATCCAACCTCCATTGCATTGGGAAAGAATGAATCCCACAACCCACGCAGTCATGATCTCAACCAAAAGACAAAAAAGACCTTGTTAAAACTGACAAGGAACACATGAACAAACAACAGAGTGCAGAAGGTGACAGCTTTTCATGAAAGTGCCGATCTTTTGGCACCTACCGACAAAGTTGGTGTCGGTGGGATGCAGCGAAGCGGGGCGATGGCGCGGCCACTGCCGACGCGCAGGGCGGCCGAAGCTCTCGTCTGCGATGGTGAAACATTTCACTGCCCATTGCCGGAAATATGGGACTGCACACTCTGCCAACCGAATCAAGACATGCAGCATCATTTCTGCTCTACGACGCTCAAATCAGGCCTGTTTGTGAAGCCTTGGGAGTTGGTAAGAACGCTTCTCACCATCACCAAGCTGTTAGGTTAATCAATACTTGCCGCCTAATCGATTTGACTGGGATGCATTCCTCCCCTGGATCCACTCTTTCATCTGCCATTAAATGCAGCAGCTATGTGTGTGTGTGTGTGTGAGTATATGTGTCTGTGCAGGGAGGCCACCCACAGAACTTCCTCAAGTCTACTCGGTCAACGCGTTCTGACGATCCACTGGTCCATTACGAAAGAGGGAAAGCCCTCGAGGTGCGAAGTGCTCACCGATTTCGGTTTGTTTTCGGGATCATCGATATAGTCATGTGCTGAAACACAGATTTGCAGGCAATCCGGAGATGCACTGATGTGTCTTTTTTCGCGAGGTTGTTACTTTAGAAGGTTCAAATACGGGTGGATAAAAGAAAGGAAGATGAAGGTTTGTGCAGAGACATTGTAGACTGCTGGCGGAGGCAGATGCATGGCGGAGGAGGGTGTTGTTCCGCGACAATATGGTGATCCAAATAAGCAAGCTCCAAGCGGTGGAGAAACAACGCAGCCACTTCAACGGTGTGCTTCTCCGAAGCTCATTCACAAAATTTCGCATGGAATTTGGACCGGGTGAGCATCGACATGAGTTCGGTGAGGATGTCAACTCCTCGTGACCCAGCTGCACTTTTGGTTGCAGAATTGAGAGGCGTCTCCAGCTGGAACAGTTGCAGTGGGCGGGACCCCAATCAGGGCGGTCGCAAGCGCCGCAATGCAGCTCAGATTGGGGACAGCGCCGCATCTCAGGTACTTCATTCTCATCGACAATGAGTCTTGCATTCTTCTTCCTCTTCTTCTACTTCTTCTGCTACTTCTTCCCACCAGGATCCAATTGCACCAATCCATTTCTGTTGCTGTCGGTGGGGCTGCCTCCAAGGCCAGATTGACCTACCTGGTTCCACTTCTTCTTGTTCAAACAGCGTTGTGCTTTGCACGGTTGAGATTCTTGCTTAGAAACCAGCATATAGTTGCAATATATATATATATATATATATATGTGTGTGTGTGTGTATATATATATATACTCGTCGGATGAATGAGTTTCATAAATGTGATATAGATGATAACGAAGGGCAAGTCCCATTGCATAGACCATGTTGTGTCGGTGGGTGCTGTGAGCGTAGAAGAGCAGAGTGACCTTTCATTGCCAAAGCATTCACTTAACAAATCGTTTGTGATTTTGATAAAAACTGGAATGTTGTTCATGACTATTTTTTTTTTTGTGTGAGTGTGTATGTGCGCACATGTGTTTTTGATTGGGTGGTTTTTTTAATTCAATAGCAAAGTTCAAGTATTGATGTTGTTGAGAATGTGTGTGAGGTTCGACATGTGAGATTTGAACTTATTTTTCATTCATTATTTCTACTGATAATATGCTTGATGTGATTTTAAAATTCAAAATTTTACTTAGTAGAATTCACTACTTAATGTAATTTAAAATTACATAATGTCAATAGAAGAATTCAAATTATTTTAAGATTTGCAAAGACCAAGCAACGAGTGTCATTCCTCTACTTTTTCAACCTCTCACTGTTCTCCCACAACACAGTCAAAGATTAAATCACTTACAAAAAATGAGTATTACAACTCAAAAATATTGATCAGTACTTAAGTTTGAATGAGAACTACATTACTTCCACATCCAAGCTTCATACTGTAACCAGTGTAAAACGTCAGTTCGTTATCTGAACTAGAGTTCACTTGTCTTCCGAGCGACACGGCGAGGTACCAAATGTAAAAGAAGATTTTCTAAGAAAATGGACCCTCAAAGATTAGATCTGGTTGAGAAGAATATAGCAACTGTTTCAGTAAAGTAAAGATGAATAAGTCACCTACGATATTGGGTCAACTCCTTCGGTAGACTCTTAAGACTAAAGTCATGAGTAAAGACACATGGTCTAGAGGCTCACGTCCAGATGCCAACCTACAACTACCTGCTTCAACTAAGAAGCCTGCCTCCATCACAGAAAAAAGAAATAAGTATCTTGTGCAAAACCTCATGAAACAACCAGCTCAGATAATCACTTTTCAACTCACTACATGTATTTGGCTACTATGATACGCTGCGCAACTGGGGGTTGTAGCAAATCACTACTAATGGGATCGTTTCATCCTGCAGCTGAGCAAATTCCAACTCCGTTCCTCCACATATCCCGCAATCTTAAATCCTCTTAATCGGCAACAGCCAAGTTGGTTAACCCTTCAACATTATACTCATCACCTGTGTCATTATCTTCATCATCGTCTTCATCGTCCTCTTCTCCTTCCGGTTCATTCTCATCCAAAGCACCCAAGACATGTACACCTGCCGCACCCTTTGCTAGCACTTCCTGCACGGCCTCGATACCTTGCTCAGAGATCTGGTTGCCATTAAGGTTCAAACACTTGAAATCCTTTTTGTTAGCAATTGCTTCGGCGGCTGCGACAGCCCCAGTGCGACTTAATTCATTCACACTCAGATCGAGCTCGCGCAGGTTATCAAGTCTTCCCTTGATAGCTTTCGAAACAATTATCGCTCCTCTGTCTTTCAGTTCATTCTCCATCAAATTTAACCTTGTTAAGTGTCTCATAGACACAATACAGGTTGCCAGGGCAGGAGCGACCTTCTCAGTGATCTCATTGCCACCAAGCTCAAGAATCACCACCTGTGAAGAGGCCTCGGTCAAAGCCTTGACTACTGCTAAAGCGCCCTCATCTTCCAAACCCAAATCACTCAGATAGACCTCTTTCAACATGGTATGCGATCTCAAAGCCAGGGCCAGCCCAGCACCTCCTTCGGGACCGTACATGTTATCCCGAATGTCGATGGATCTCAATGACTTCCCGCCTTGCAATGCTTCCATGAGTGCAATGCCACCCTCACTTCCTACCCTGCTAGAAGAAAATTGGAAGTGTTCCAAAAGTGGAGCTTCTCCGACCACCCCAGCAGCTAGCTCTACTGCACCCTCATCTCCAGTCATGTTATTATGAAAGCGAAGAGTGCGAAGCTCTTTAGAAGATGGCAGAATCTCGCGGATAGCTCGAGCCGCATCCGCGGAAATGCCGTTATTCATGAAGTAGAGTGCTTCTAATGAACGTTGAGAACTCAAAAGAGCAGAAAAAGCTCTAACACCCTTCTCTCCCAATGCGTTATCAGACAAATTCAAGGACTTCAGTGTGCTCCCTTCAAGAGCAGTGGAAATGGTAGTCATGGCAGTTAATGCCTCTGCCTCTGGCCTTCCAGCTACGATGTCAGCAAGGTTAACGTCCACGAGTCTGTCTTTCAAAGCGGAAAGAGCTCGGGCAGCTACTTCAGCAGAGCCATGTCCAAAACTCCAGTTACTTAGACAAATCTGGGTGTACTCGTTCTCATCAAATAGTGGTTTCAGCAAATCTTCGGCATGCTCTTTGGTCAAGAAAGCTCTTCGGCCTCCCGATACATCAAACAATGTCTGTACTACTTTGCTCCCACTCTCGTCCACCTTCACTGCCTTACCATTTGCTTGCTGCTCACCTAAAATAGAGACACCGCTATTCATGATTTGTGATGTAATAGCCAGGGTCTACTACCAATACATCAGACTAAACAAAAAGACTCTATTTTTTTCTGTTATTATTTTCGTTGTTGTGGTGATTTAGTTTGACAGCCAGCACACAGCGCATAAACCCCACACCCCTGAAAAACTAAAACCATGCAGCAGTTCGTTTGATCACGTGCCGCCCATTTAATGAGAAACAGATAATACAACTAAGCCAATGGCAATGCGAAGCTACTAAACTGCGAAAAGATCGTTCCGGACGCATGGATCTTCCAACGTTCAAAGCAAGCTGCCGAATACACATCCTTAGGTTGCCCAAAACATTTCTATAATTTAAACACCTCTGTGCTCGAGAACAAACCTAACATAGCAAATAGCTCGAATTCATCTTCTGACAAACATGCAATCCGCTCATCGACGAATCTGCAAATCCCGAGTAGGATCCCTCTACCGGGCTGAAAATGGCCCCACACGTTACGCCACAACTTCTGCACGCACAACCTCAAAGCCGAGCATCACAAATAACAGCGACAACATTGAATCCACTCACCCCCAGAAGAAGCAATGCCACCAACAGCGTCTTTCTCCAATCCCCTCGCCGCCGTCGGGGTCACAGGCTCCCTCTTTCCACGTCCCTGCGACCGCAACGTTTCCAGCATCAACTTACTCGCATGCTTCGCATACACCATCACCACCGCGCTACCTGTCTTGTCACCCCCACTGTCAGCCTCCTGCGCCGCCCCAAACGCTACCTCCTCGATCGCCCTGGCGTGCTCCTGCGCGTCCGCGAGCTCAATCCGTGCGAACGACTGGGATTCAAAGCACGCCGACGAGAGCTTGAGAGCCATCTTCTGACGCACAGCCTCCCGCGTCCCCTGGCTCGGCGGCCACAGCTTGAACACTTGCTGCGAGGGCAGCGTCGATGGCCTCGCCGCCGACGACAACGAATCATCCACCCCTTCCGCCATAGCTAGGACTTCAGAGCTTCCAGCAGCAATCTGCTCTCCACACAGCTACCACTCGTAATATCTACATGTAATGCCTCCCTCACTGATCGAATCCCTCAACGCCGGCGTGGCTTCGCAATCTAATGCCAATCAATCGTTCGTCGCTTCCCACAACTACGAAACTAAACCAGCAATCGTCTCGTGTGGCCTTGCTAATGTCGAGCAAACCTCGTTGCTGCTGCTGCTCCAGCTTACTTGCGGCGCCATCGCCGCAGCAACCACTCGATCGGCGCTGCCTACTCTTAATAAATTTTGAATTCGAAATCTGTTTTCCCCACGGCTGTTCGGACGGACGACGCTTCTCGCCGCCAATTTCGAAGATTATCGTTCGTTCGCTCTTCTTGTTCGTTGGGGCTTCGTTGCATGAAAGGATGTGGACTTTCATCTAATTAACGACATCCATCTACGTGAAGTTTAGGAACGTCTTGGAAGGGCACTTGGGTGATTAAACCCATCTGGAGGCTTCAAAAACCAGACTGATACAGTTCTATTTAACAAAAGTGTACATTTGTATTATCATATATTTTTAAAGTAGGTTTCATGTCAGTTTTTGGATTTTTATCTTGCCATTACCAAAACTATTTTATTACTTTTTTGGTTTTCTCATACTTTCATTGAAGCTAGAACACAAAACATTGTTATTACACATAACTTGGATAGGAGTTTTCTGATGTATGTACCTATCTAAATAAGTTGGAATGGAAGAAGTACTGGCAGTCTCTTACTATCAACAACCATCAGTTTTGGAGCAGAGGATTTGGAAGTGCACAAGGTTATAGAAGATTCATTGGATGATATGCACGAGGATCATATAAATTTCTTTCTACAACTATCCTATTAGGCTTAGGGCAAATTAGAGCAATTAAATCTCTGTGTCAATATTACAAC